>NW_015390587.1:0-16620 GCF_001527695.2 Protobothrops mucrosquamatus | reverse complement strand
AATGCTTGAACTTCCTGTGACCATGATTACTCTTGGAACAATCCCAATTCAGAGCCTGTTCTTTTCTTTTCTGGTAGAAACCAAACATGATTTTCTTTTATAAGTTCTTCCATTTTCTCCACTGAGATTTGGGATGGAAGGCAAACTGGAAATGAGCACACATTGTGAGAAGGCACACCAGAAGAGGGCTTAATGGTCAGCTGAGGAGAATTCACCATCACTTTGTTTCTCATTTCCTGCACTCTTCCTCTGATTAAGTACAGGTAGTGTTCAACTTATGACCATAAATGAGCTCATGATTACAGCCGTACATCATGCTGGTTGTTAAGTGGCTCATCATGTTTTTATGACCTTTACTGTGACAGTCATTAAGCAGACACAATGGTCATAAAGCAAACACTGCAGTCACTAAATTCTGTGGTCGTTAAATGAACCCATTATCTACAATGGGCATTTTCTTTGCTGGAAACCAGAAGTAAATCCTAAACTGTGGTCACATGGCTGGTGGACACTGCAAAAGACTGTAAATGAAGGCCAGTTGCTGAGTGCCCCAAATGTGACTGGTCATAAGTAGAGGACTACTGTACATATAAACAGCACTCTATGAACAGTTATATCACAATATGCTACTCTGAGGTCCACTTCGGTGCAACTCATAATCCCATTTAGGGATTATTATAGCGCTAACAAAAAGAGGCTCACATATGTAACAAACATGTATATTAAAATAAATTAATTTAGCTCTTAAACCAGATTTGAGAAAATTACAGGTATATACAGTAAGTATATGGTTCTTTTCCCTAGCAAACAAAATCAAACCAAACCCAAAACAGTAGCAAAAATAACCTTTAAAAATGCCAATGTTGCTGCTTAAAAAACTTTGGGCCTGTGGTTTCAGGGGTTTAAGGTTTTAGGGATTGTTATTACATGGCTACAAAACCACTTTTTTTTTTTTTTTTAAACAGGATGGCTTCCAAATGGAAAACGGTAAAGAAAATGCCCTAACTTGGTGTTTCTTAACTTTTTCTGCTTGAAGATGTGCTGGCTGGGGAATTCCAAGAGTTGAAGTCCGCCTATCTCCAAGCAGCCAAGACTGAAAAACACTGCCCTAACTTATGCTGATTTTGAGGATGGAGAGGCGTTATTAATTTTCACTAAAGTGATGTCAACGCTGCTAACATCGGATGTTTTTGCTTTGACAACAGATGGAGATGTAGCCATTTTCTTCTTTTCGCTTTTAGAGTTAGATCGTGCTAGGGAGGGGCGGATGTGCATGAGAGTTCAGCTAGACATAATAATACTGAACCTAGCATGAGAATCAAGGTTGTTGAAATAAGAGATGATAAGAATTCCCTCGCTTTAAACTAATTGGGGAATGTGATTTATAACTGTTAATTGGAGGAAGAAATTGTGCTTTGATACTATGTGCTGGGGGGGGATTCAGTTTTTTGCTTCGATTATGTTAGTGCCAATGTTATGCTTCTCAAATAAAGATTATTAAGGTAAACAATGCTTCAAAGTTCTTTGAAGAGTTTCATCTGTCAGAACCATGACAAGTGGATTGATGGTTACCTCATGATTGTATTCCTGTTTCTCCAGAAACCATACAAATACTAAGTTGGTTCCAAATGACCTGGACAGAATCTAACCCACTAACAAGCATTGTATGTTGAATCTAGGATTTCTGATGGCAAAATTAAGCCAAATAGGTCTTTTCAGGTCTCCTACAGAAGTCCCACAGGACTCTCTCTTACCTTTATGTGCTCAAACAAAGCACCTTTATTAGAGCCCGTGGCTTCTCTGAGCAATGGAGAAAATAATTTAGCCCACAGTATCTAAAAGTACCTATTAAAAGGTGTTCCTCTTCTTACAGAAAGTTAACTGCGTAATGTCTAACAAAGAAAGCAAAGGAGACAATTTGCTGTTTAAAGAGCCCAATGCACATTCAGCAGATTGAAGGGGGGAAAAGCTATTTCCTGGTGGCTAAATCTCATTAGGAAAAGCAATTTTCCAATCAATTACAATGTAATTTAGCCACTAACAGTTTAATTATATTAACAAAAAACCTATTTTGTCCTCTGTTTCTATATTTATGTACCATGCACATTCTCTCTCTTTCTTCTCTTTCTCTCTCTATAAATTTTATATTAAGGGAAAAAAAAAACCCGCTTTGCCAGAATGGATGGCCAATTTCCTGGTGCAATTACATTAGAATGAAAATATTCAATTCCATATATCATATTAGACAGAGGAAATATTGTCCGGATGGAGACTTTTAAAGTTGGAAGAGACTCATTGATCTCCACGTGGCCCACTTGTTATTGTTATTGTCACCTATAATAAATGCAGTATTATCTTATGTCAGCTTCATGTGAAGAACATTATTTTTGTACTATATTTGTTAATTCAGTGACTCAGGGAATACATCTCAGAAACAAAACAAAAAGTAAAATGAAACCACTAGTCATTCAGCCCATGGCAGGAAACCTTTGTGTTATTTTCTCTCCCTGTGGAAGGAGCAACAAATATAAAGATAAAAAAAATAGAAACCCATGGAGAAAAAAACCCATGACCGTATCAGAAATGTTTTTGAAGAGGGGAGTCCTCGGGGCTCTAGTTGATTTCTTGCAGATGTTTCATTACCAAACTAGGTATTGTCGATAGTGCACTGATGATGTTACCTAATTTGGTAATGAAATGTCTGCAAGAAAACAACCAAGCTCAGAAAGCACCATAGATCTCTCATTTCAACCCGGAGCTACAAATATTATTCTTTATTGGTAGTTTTTGAAGGACTATCCCAAGCTATTTTGAAGAAAAACCTCAAGGCTTTTCTGTTTCTGTAGCAGTTCTGGACAAGAACCTGCTATGACCTTAGCAGAATAGTAGAATAACAGAATAACAGAGTTGGAAGGAACCTTAAAGATCATCTAGTCCAACCCCCAGCTCGAGCAGGAAACCCCATACTATTTTGGACAAATGGCTGTCCAATCTCTTCTTAAAAACCTCCACTGTTGACATCTCTAAATGATGTCCCATGAGGAAAAGCTTTGAAAGTTATTCAAAGTTCAGCTTGGATTACATAAAATTAACAGGAATCAGGTAATTCTATGGGTACTTGAGAATTAAGGTAAGCGAAGACCTCATATCTTACCATGAATTGTTTCATCCAGAAGCATCTATGGAACAGAAAAGGTAAAAAAAAATAAAAATCAAGATGACAGTCAGGTCCATATGATCAAAGGCCCACCCCTTTTTATATGCATTGTGTGTGCAATGCCCATAAAAAAAAGGTGGGGCTTTGATTGTAGCCACCATTTTGACTCTGACACTTTTTTCCCTGGCTTCACCAAAAGTGTGTTCTTTCTTGTACAAAAAAAAGTCCAAAGCATTATTTTTCCTTATCAGATTGAAGGAGAATAATACAGAAAAGCACCAAAGTTTGGGCACAACATTACCTCACACTAACTTACAAACACATAAGGTTAATGAGGAGTAACAACCACCTTTTGAGATGCATTAAATTCTCCACAGAACATTTGAGGATTATTGGCTCAAGTGCAAAAAGAGTAAAATTGGTCTCCTGAGGCAAGGCCCATCCACAATCTCTCCCAAAGCTTCAAATGTCTATGGAGATTCTCAATCATTCAGGTCATGGTTGTCCCAAAGGTGTTTTTCAAAAAGTAAATGGACTTTCCTATTTTTTTCTTTGAAAACATTTCACTTCTCATTCAAGAAGCTTCTTCGGTTCTCAGAAGAAGCTTCTGGGATGAGAAGTGAAACATTTTCAAAAAAAAAACAAACCCAAGAAAATCCAGTTGCCTTTTGAAAAGCATTTTTTGGGCCAAAACTTCAAACAATGTCAATATTGAAGAGTGCCATTTCCCACTTGCTTTTGGGGTTAATGATATTCAAGAATTTCTGGAGGATTTCACTCCAATGACATATTCGGCTGAATCTCCCACAGAAGGAACCTGCTGTGTTAAAAGAAAATGAGAAGCATTGCCACGTTCAACTTTTAAATTACAGTCCCTTTTCCCAAAGGTGCTTTTTTCAAAAGGCAACTTGACTTTTTTGTTTTTTTCTTGAAGACATTTCACTTCTCATCCAAAAAGCTTCTTCAGTTCTTCAGTCAAAACTGAAAAAGCTTCTTGCATGAAAAGCGAAATGTCTTCAAGGAAAGTCCAGTTGCCTTTTGAAAAAGCACCTTTGGGACAACCATGACTTGGATGACTGAAAGTCTCCATAGACAGTCCCTTTCCCACAACTCATTTCAGGAGCTTCAAGAGACTCCACTTTTACATGTTCAGGAAAGATTTCCCAAGTTTTGCAGGAAGCAATCAAGAATGCACTAATAAATGTATTGAATGTATTGATTGGTGTTGATTCTTTTTTTGGTTGATATTGTGATAAAAAATTTATGTTTTTGTTTTTTAATGAAAAATTAATAAAAAATTATTTTTTTTAAAAAAAGAATGCACTAATAAACCCACTTTGCTGCCTACGACATATCTTTATTTGTCTTCATATGGTATTTGGCGTTTGGGGATTATCAGAGATGATAATGGCCTACATAACAACTGCCTCCTTTCTGTTCTTGGAAACACAATATTGTTCTTCAGGCAAGCACTTTTCTGTGAGAGTGGCTTTAGAGATGGCAGGACTAGGTGTGTGTGGAATTGTCTACTCTGAAAAGATTAGTTTGGCATCAATTCTCCCATTCATTTCTGATCATCTTCCAAGGCCCAGTCTATTTGTTTGTTTGTTTTGTGGTGCTGCTGAATTCAGCTGGATTGTCAGCAGTTAACAACCCTGTACACATAATATAGAACAACCACTGGAAGCATTTTATAAAAATAGCAATGAATGAAATATCAAATCAATACATTATGAAATTGTCAACAACCTACCAACCTAGATGGCCTCCATTCAGCCATCTCTTTGAAGGATCTGGGTTTTAAGTATCTTTTGTAATGACATCTTAATGAACAGAATCTTAATAGAGAGACTATTTCTTGGAACAAATACTGCACCACAAAAGGAATGCTTTTCAACCTCTGTACCCAACCCTTAATGGAAGTAGGGTACTATCAGCAGAGTCTCCCGGGATGAATGAGATAACCGGATTCATTACAATTGGAGAATGCAATTTTAAAATATTTAGGAATCCAAGCCATACAGACTTTATGGGTTAAGATTAGTATTTCACTTCTTAAAAAATGCAAAGCTTGTGGCACACATGTAGCTTGCTCCCAAGTGTGCCTATGTCAGCTGTCTAGCTGGCTAATTCAATATTGAAGAAAATCTCTGGTCCTGAAGTGCCATAAGAGATAATCTTTATTGAATATACATACCGGTACTGAAGAAGCAAAATCAACTCTAATTTTTCCATGAGAAATTCTGGTTAGTTAACAATGGCTTTTCATAACCCCCACCCACCATGTGTTCATGTTGCCCAATCACATCCTTTCTGTTTGTTATGGGAATGGTCCACTTCTCCGTCAGACACCTGCTTTTGATAACCTTAGGTCTCACAGTCCGGGATGACTTCCTGAAACTCCCATTTCTTTCCCAGTCTCTCCCCCCACCCCCTGTTTCTATGGCAAGTTGAGTAGCAACAGAGATTAGCAAGTATCTTAGCAATTCAACCTTGACAGCCTAGCAATAAATGGCCAATTTCATTTTGTATCAAGAGCAACTTATGGGTGGTCTTCAAAGGCAGCCCCATGGTGCAGTAGTCCAAGTGAGTAGAAATAAGAGCATGGGATACTGTCAAAATACTGTCAAAAGTTGCATCAGGTAGGGCTATATCTGTTTTGCCAGCCAGACCTGGACAAAGACATTCCTGGCAATGGCCTCCACTTGCTCAACTAGCAGTTGCAGTGAGTGCAGAAGACCCCAAGCCATAGACCTACTTTTGGAAGTAAGGGCATGGATTAATCTTGCAGATAGCAGAGATTATTCCATTCCATCTCTTGGAATACATAAACCAAAAGAAGCACCAGATTACCGGTATGTGGCCAGACACTGCTCCAGTCAGCATCTCCAACTGTGCCCATGAAGAGTCTAAGTAGGATCATCTAACTTATAGAGTTTTTGTGTGGCAGTCAGTCTTGCTTGGACCAGGAAGTAGTCTGATCATAGCAAATGTTTGAGGCTAATGTGCTCCATATCACAAACAGTTGTTTCACAGAAAAAAAAAAAAGATCTATCACGTGCCCATATGAATTTATTAAGGCAGAAACTGAAGAAGCTTCTTGTATGAGAAGCGAAACATTTTCAAGGGAAAAAAAACACAAGAAATTCCAGTTGCCTTTTGGAAAGGCACCTGTGGGACAACCATGACCTAGATGACTGAGAATCTCCATACACATTAAGCCAGACAGTTTATGGAATAGGCCCATAGTCTTCATGGAGGCTACACAATCTTGGGCTTGTCTTATACTTTTTTATCCACAGTATAGAGAGATAAATCCTCAAGGGACTCCATGATCAGCCCAGAAAATGAGTCCAGAAGCCCAAATAGGGATGCCACTGGGCAAAAGTTGGTACATCAGCAAGATGTCCAGGTGTTCCTAGGGCACAGATTAGGACAGACATGTCAAACTCGCGACGTCACATGACATCGCGCAACATATCGGAGCTTTTTTGCCATTGCTGGCAATGGGGTGGGCGTGGTTTCCTGATGATGCATCCGGCCCGTGGGCTGGCAGTTTGACACCCCTGGATTAGGATATATGAACTCATACTCATCACCTAAAGAAAGAGTCCTTATCACAGGTACATTGTCCTTAAAAATCAGTGCTTCTTTCCAACTTCAAAACTCACATCAAGGAAGCCGAAGGACCTGAAACCTAGGGAGACAGATTTTTGAGAGGGTGCCACCGCTGCCTTATTAACCAAGTCAAGTTATGTAGAATATCTGAAAGTATCAATTGTACTACATGGATCCAACGGTTTGAGTAAAGAAGTAGGCCGGGAAACTCCATATAGGCAATAATATTCATTATGTAGAGGGATCTGATACAGGTAGTCCTCAACTTACAACAGTTCATTTAGTGACCAAAGTTACAATGGCACTGAAAAAAGTGACTTATGATTGTTTTTCACACAACCGTTGTAGCATCCCCATGGTCATGTGATCAAAATTTGGATGCTTGGCAACTGACTCATATTTATGATGGTTGCAGTGTGATTGGCTTTTGTGACCTTCTCACAAGCAAAGTCAAGGGGAAGCCAGATTCACTTAACAAGCAAGTTACTAATTTAACAAGAGCAGTGATTCACTTAGCAACTGTGGCAAGAAAGGTCATAAAATGGAGCAAAATTCACTTAACAAATGTTTCACTTAGCAATAGAAATTTGGGGCTCCATTGTGGTCATAAATTGAGGACTCCCTGTATTGGTAATTATATCTTGAACAGCATTCCTTCCAGAAGCCAGCTTGATAGGTACTAGAAGAATTTCAGGCATTATTGCACTCTTAATATATTTACCTAAAGTTATAACTCAGCAAGAGCATCTTGAAAATAAGTAGCCCGTGCACATCACAGAAAATAAGTACATTTTGTCCTTCCCCACTGCATTAAACATTTGTACTCTGCACTGCATTAAACCTCCATGTCATTTTCAATCCAATGGATCATATTTCTGTTCTATGACTCACACAAACACATATTCTCCATCTGATGATTTGGGTCATGATGGCGACCCAAATGAGTAATACTGAACATCTATGCATCTTTTGCAACAGAGGGAGAGAATTCATATCATCAAAAGCATCATTTCAAAGGAAGCTATGCAGAAGACAGTCAAGATCTGTCCTCCATAATTCCAAGTTCAAGACTTGAAACATTGGATTCAAGCTATAAGAAGACAGATTCCAGTTGAATATTAGGACAAATTTCCTAACAATGAGAGCAAAAATAGTTTTTCAGAGATGATGAATTCATTGGATGTCTTCAAGAGGTGGTCATCTGCCCAAGATAATTTAATTTGGATCCTGTCACATCTTTTTCTCACCATGTATATATACACATCTGAACTAGACTGTGTTGTTTCTCTGTGTCATATATGTGTCTGTATGTGGGTATATGCATAATCTTTTATCATGTTTATGCAGTGTATATTGGAGGTGGTTACCCTTTGAGAGATGAATGCAACAAAATTTCATTTTAATGTATGCTGATTAGTGTATATTTAAAGTGACAATAATGATTCTATTCTATTCTATTCTATTCTATTCTACTCTACTCTACTCTACTCTACTCTACTCTACTCTACTCTACTCTACTCTACTCTACTCTACTCTACTCTACTCTACTCTACTCTACTCTACTCTACTCTACTCTATTCTATTCTATTCTTCCCAAGTCCATCATCTAGCAAAGGAAGACCGCTGGCCCATTGTTTAGCCAAAAGAGTACTTTACCAAAACCAAAGAGGTTACAGGCGTAGCAAAGCTGGATCAGGCATTTTCGCATGCAAACAATGCAATTAATTTTCCCTTTTCCCCGACCATCCCCTTATCAGGTAATGTCCAATTAGGTACTTGGATTTTGTTTGGGTAACGGACCTTCAGTTTGCAGGTTTTCCAATTCTTCATTCTGATGGTTGACTTGAGCTGGCTAGTGCTTCTCATGCTTTGGTGAACAGCAGTGGTGCAGTGGTTAGAATGCAGTATTGCAAGCTAATTTGGCTCTGCCAGGGGTTTGATCCTCACTGGCTCAAGGTTGACTTATCCTTCCATCCTTCCAAAGTTGTTAAAATGAGCACCCAGATTGTTGGGGGAAAAATGCTGACTCTATAAACAACTTAGAGAGGGCTGTAAAGCACTATAAAGTGGTATATAAGTCTAAGTGCTATTGCTATTTGGACCATCATGACTTGGTTTCCATCCCCCCACTTCCTCCCTACATTCCAATCCTTTTTTACTAATTTTGCTTGGCTAGCAGAATGGAAGCCATGACAGATCTCTTCACTGAGCAAGGGCTTTAACCTGATGGCCATGCTGGCTCAGGAATTCTGGGAGTTGAAGTCCACAAGTCATAAAAGAGCCAAGGTTGCCTACCCCTGGCTAACGCATTACAATCATTCATTTAGTGATGCTTCAAAATTCCAAGAGCACTGAAAAAAGTGACTTATGACTGATCCTCACATTTATGATTGTCACATGATCAAAATTCAGATGCTTGACAACTGGTTCATATTTATGACAGTTGCAGTATCCCAGAGTCATGTGATCAGCTTTTGTGACCTTCTGACAAGCAAAGTCAATAGGGGAGCCAGAGTTACTTAACAATCGTGTAACTAACTTAACAACTGCAGTGATTCACTTAACAACTGTGGCAAGAAAGGTCGTAAAATGGGGCAAAACTCACTTTACAAATCTTTCACTTAGCAACATAAATTTTGGGCTCAATTGTGGTTGTAAGTCAAGGACTACCTGTACATGTTTGCCATCTGTGACCTTCCCAACTGGCTTCCAACAGGCAAAATCAATGGGGGAAGCCAGATTCGCTTAACAGCCATGATAACTGTTAATGATTCACTTAACAACCATGCAATGATTCACTTAACAACCATGCAAAAAAGCTACCTTTCACATGCAAACCAAACACATTTTTCTCCTACTCCTGAAAATTCTTCCCCTGCTTGTACAATTCCAGATTATCAAGCCCATTATTTTTCCCAATAAAAATAGAAAACTGTGCTTCTCTGCTTTTCCTCTCCCAAACTTATTTTCAGCGTCCTGATAAATAATGTGGATTGTTTGTTTGTTTTTTTGCTGTCTAAAGGCAGATTAGGCCAGGAAATCTGTTTCTTAACTGTCAAAGGCAGAAGCTATTTGCATACTTCAATGGGGAAGCTCATTTTACTACTGGCACCTGATAGCATAACAGATGATCTCCCTGGATATATTTGATCTGCACTTATTAATGTCAATCTGTTAGGCTGTATAATAAAATTAGTATCAACAAGGCTCAGTGTGTTTGGGTCCCGTAGCAATCCATTGAAAACTCACAAAGGTGTTTTTCTGATGGAATGGGGGACTTAAAGCTGCCTTCATATGCCACATTCTTGCAAACAGTCTCATAGGGTAGCCTTCAAGCCATTTTCATTTCATTACCAAATGGAGCTAAAATTTCTGATAACAGTTCTGGGACCTCTCTCTCTCTCTCTCTCTCTCTCTCTCTCTCTCTCTCTCTCTCTCTCTCTCTCTCTCTCTCTCTCTCTCTCTCTCTCTTCCACCTTCCTTCCTTCCCTCCCTCCCTGCCTTGCTCTCCCTCCCCCTTTCCCTCCCCCTTTCTCCCTTCCTCCCTGTCTTGCTCTCCCTCTCCCACTTCTCTCTCTTGCTATCTCCCTCTCTCTACTCGTCTGCCATTCTGTCTCTCTCTCTCTCTCTCTCTCTCACACACACACACACACACACACACACACACAGAGAGAGAGAGAGAGAGAGAGAGAGAGAGAGAGAGAGAGAGAGAGAGAGAGAGAGAGAGAGAGAGAGAGAGACGCACAGACATACAAATATCTGGAGAAGACAAAGCCCTTTTCAACTCTCCCTCGAAAAAAAATCTTTAATATTGTCTAACTTTCATTTTAGTCACTGGTGGTATTTGGTTAGCACCAGATAGCTTGTAAACCGATAAACAAGACCCTGGTTACATCAACGTGGATTTCATCCATGTTCAGCAAGGCTGGCTGGGGAATTCTGGAAGTTGACGTACACACACCTTCCAGGTTGATAAATACTGACACAGACTATCTGCAAACTACATATTCAGAAGTTCACTCCATGGGGAAGCAACAAATGAATTTCAGCACATCCTAGCAGTGGTCTTCTCCAAAACGATCCCTTTTCTCTGTGGAATGGAGTGAAAATCCCCTTCACCCCAGCTCTTCCTTCCCTGCCAAAGAACTTACAGCAAGGATATTCAAGGAAACATGCCAGTAAAGCAGATTGGCTTGCTACCAACCAAGCTAACATTTCTCAAAGAAATAGAAATGTTTGCCAAATCTTTCACTGAAAATCTAATTTCCCCCATAGTGAGTAATGAGGGGAAAAAATGGCTTTGCCTTAATGGAATGAATGTTTGCTGCGAGATTTATGGGAAGACAAGATATTTAGGATGACGTTGATCAATCTGGTCATTTACAGTATCAATTTAGATAAGACAGCAGCCATT
Source organism: Protobothrops mucrosquamatus (assembly GCF_001527695.2). NCBI lineage: Eukaryota > Metazoa > Chordata > Lepidosauria > Squamata > Viperidae > Protobothrops > Protobothrops mucrosquamatus. Next base: position 5,431 of record NW_015390587.1, on the reverse strand, counting down.
TGTTTATTAAAATTGTCATGCATGAGCCATGGAAAAAAAAAGTGATGGATTTACGACTTTCAGTGATCATAAGGGGATTTTCAGTCATAGCAAAATACTCCAGGGGAAGAATAAGTGCTAGTATAGAGTCACGTGCAAAGCAAAGTCACTTTTGCTTCCTTTCTACTAGTTTTTTAAAACCTAAAGCAAACTAAGGTAAGGTAAGGTAGAGGAAGAAGGAAACAGCAGGATGCTAATAAAGGATCCATGCATTTCATCACAGGACAAAATAAAAAGTTAGTATCAAACCATGTTCTTGCTTTCAGATAAAAGAGTGTCCTGAGATAAAGGAATTTAGAAAATGAAATAAAGATGCTAAGGGACTTATCTGTGAGTATCTCTCTATCTCTATTTCCACTTCCATCTCTACTTCTATTTTTTTCACTTGAAACTATGAAATCCCAAGTAATAGAGTCTCCTTTGAGTTAAATTTGACTCTCAGTAACTTCATAGACACAAGAATGCAGATTTTATCAACAGAGTCTGGAAGTAGGTTGTCCTTATTTTATTCTGTGATGGTTTGGTTTTGTTTGAACTTCCCAACTACAGTAGATTACAATTCAAGAAGGTTTCTGAGGTTCAGGCAAGGTCACCCAGACAGTGTCACCTGCCAAGTGAGGTACAGCATAGAAGATAGAATAATAGGGTTGGAAGCGACATTGGGTGTCTATGGAGATTCTCAGTCATCCAGGTCATAGTTATTCCCAAAGATGCATTTTCACGAGGCAACTGGACTTTCTTGTTTTTCTTTGAAGATGTTTCGCTTCTCATCCAAAAAGCTTCTTCAGCTGTGCCTAGATGGTGGGGGGAAGGGAAGGATTTATACTCCTTGCAGACAGCTGGTCATTTGCATTCTTTTGCAAAAGAATGCAAATGACCAGCTTTCTCCAAGGAGTATAAACATCTTCAAAAAGAAAAAGAAAAACAAGAAAGTCCAGTTGCCTCATGAAAAAGCATCTTTGGGATAAGGAACCTTGGAGTTGTTCTAGTCCAAACCCTGCTCAAGACATCAAACCTTTTACCATCCCAGTTAAATGTCTGTCCAGTGTAATTTTGAAAACCTCTTGTGATGGAGCACCCACAATTCCAAGAGACAAGTTATTCCATTGTTTAACTGTTCTCACGGTCATAAAATTCCTCTTAGTTCCAGATTGGATCTCTCTTTGGCAAATTTCCACCCATTGCTTCTTATCCTGCTCTTTGGTGCTTTGGAGAATAAATCCACCTCCTCTTCTCTGTGACAGCCCTTCAAGTATTGGAAGACTGCTATCATATCACCCCTTTTCCTTACTTTCATTAGATTAGACATACTTAGTTCCCTCAATTGTTCATCCTATGGCTTAGACCAGATATGTCAAACTCGTGACGTCACGTGACATCGTGCAACGTATCAGAGCTTTTTCGCCATTACCGGCAATGGGGTGGGCACGGCTCCGGTATGATGAAACCGGCCCGTGGGCCGGCAGTTTGACACCCCTGGCTTAGACTTCAGAACCCTTATCATATTTTTGTTTGTTTGTTGCAATTGTTGACTAAGATTATTTCCCAAGTTTTAAGGGTTTCTAAGATAAAGAAGAGGTCAGTCGTAACTTCCTTCTTGCTGACAGCAGCAAGAATGCTGTATGCACAAGAATGGAAAGATACTTTAATTCTCACAAAGGATGACTGGCTGGAAAAACAGATGGAATTAGCAGAGATGGCGAAATTGACTGCCCTAATCAAAGAAAAGAATACAGCTAAGTTTTTCCCACTTGGAAACTACTTCTGGACTTTGTGCTTCAGGTAGGAAAAAAATGAAACTCTGACTTTGGGTTTTGCTGATTAGATAGTTTTATATATATATAGAAATGACTATTGTATATTATTACATAAAAGTAAAAAGTTGAGGCTGTATGTTATTATCTTATTCTACTGCACTAAAAAAGAGAAGTCAATTCTTTCTTTTTTCCTCTTTGCCCTACACTTTTTCCTCTTCCCTTTTTCCTCTCCTACTTTCCCACTATTTTAATTTTTCTTTGCATTTTATATTTTGATTTACCAATAAAATTTGGAGCTCAGAATAACTTCCTTCTCATAAGTCTCCTAAATCTAGAAATGAAGACAGAAAAAAAGCCCAACTCAAGAAAATTGCAATAGAAATAACATACCTAGAAGTATATTGGGAAATATTTTATTTTATACAGATTTATTACGTATTTTATTTTCCTAACTTTCTTGAAAACCATCCAGAGAGACTCACCACTCACATAGGTATTTTAGAAGCATATAGAGGTGTGTTATTTTAAAAATAGAGAAAGCAATTCTCATCTTTTGACACATTTATCAGTTTCCCATAGTTTACCAGGTGTCCTATGGATCTTGTTTAAAGTTAGGAATAGAGGGGAAATTTGATTCGTTTGTCATTACGAGCATCCTGAAAAACCATGCTAGGGCTTATTTTCTGGTTGGGTCTTATTTTGGGGGAAACACTGTGTGTGTGTGTGTGTGTATTTTCTTAATCATCACCCATCTCCTTCAGAGTTATTCTGTGTGTAGGATGCTGGTCTTATCACCCACAGTTTTATTCATTTGTGTTTATTTGATTTTAACTCTTGTTTTAATTTTTTTATCTGGGTTTTTATTGCATGCTTCCCAAAGTCATATCCATCAGATTAGCAGCTGTATAAATCTGATAAATAAATAAAATAAAACTGTAGTCTAAAAAAGCTCATGAGGGCTTCTCACCAGGGTATTCCGTGCCTCCTTCTGAATAATTGAATGTCCGATTTTATTCAACAAAATGTCTCCAAGTGGTTTTACTTCAGGTGATGTGAAGAAGAGATTGGAAACTGCATCCAGTGGCCCATTCAATAAAAACTGTTGCATTAGTCTTTTATTGATCTGCCTGTTGAATAAATAAGAAGTGGGCTGTATTTGTAAAATGTTATGGAATTATTATTTGAGTGCCAAATACCGTTTGGTCAATGGTGTCGATTTTTCTCCACAAGTTTTTCTTTTTCTTCTTCTTTTTAATTTGCACACTATTTTTCTGACAAAGTCTCAAGGCAATGATAATGGCTTATCAGCTTAAGGAAAATGATATGAAGGGGGATTGGGAAATAAACATTGGCAAAGAAATGGGGGACAAATCAAATTAAGGTACCAACTCTTATTAAATAATAATTAGATAGCTCAAGAATGGGATTTGATGGGAGGTTTGGAGTCTGTTTTTTGTTTGATGCCCAATGTTACCCATAATACCCATATCCTGTGGGCTTCAATTGTAACCCTTTCAAAAAGCAATAAAGTTCACAGATGAACAGTATGCTGTGTGCAAAGAGTGAAGACATGTGGATGAATTTTATTGTAACTTAAACTACAGAAATATTTTGACCTTGATCTATGCTTCCCTTTTAATGGCAATGTTCTCAGCTTTCCAAAGACTCCAGTTGATGACAGAAAATGGAGAACTGGTTCAGAAGAATTTAAGCTTAATTTTAAGAGATAAAGTTAGATAATAACAGGGGAAAATGTACATAATATGAGAGCATCCTGACTGAGGATTTCTTGATTTATTTTTATTTTTTTAAATAGTTGTTTTTGGCTTATTTTATTTTATTTTGCCCGGCCTCTACACACTCCCTCCTAAAGGAAATCAACCTTGATGGTCCTTTAGAAGGACAGACACAGAAGATGGAGCTCAAATATTGTTCTTTGGCCACCTAATGAGAAGAGGAATTTGAGGGGGGGGGGGAGCCTGATGTTGGGAAAGATTGAAGGCAAAAGGAGAAGGGGACAGCAGAGGATGAGATAATTAGATAGTGTCATCAACGCAATAAACATGAATTTGGGCAAACTCCAGGAGACAGTGGAGGAAAGGAAGGGGAGCTGGCATGCTGTGGTCCCTGGGGTCATGGGGAGTCCGACATGACTTAGTGACTGAACAACAACCACACACTCCTACTTTGGGACATGCCACATTTTCTGCTTACATCCTCATCTCAAGATGATTCTTGGCATGTCACACTTGATTGAATGTGTCCCCAGACCCAAATAGGATTGGCCAATGGTGGGAATGAAAATAAATCTGTGGAGAAAGGAACAAAATAGCAGATAACCTCAACTAAGGTAACAGAAAGAGCCCCGTTGACTCACCTCTTCCTCAGAAGCACAGAAGGGAGAAAACAGACCTCACATGTAGATATTCTAGGTTACATTGAGAAAGATCGTTATTAGAATGACAATCTGATGAGACCCAAGTGGACAAACCCTCAGTTTAGCCACTTTTCATCTGATAAAGGGTAGTTGGCCCAAGGAGGAATAGAATGGACCAATTCAAGCAGTTTGGACACTGTTCCTGGAGTAGAATGTTCCAGAGAACTCTAGAACCTTCCATTCTTCCTCTGGATGATGCCCAACAGTTCCAGAATTTGTCAAGGGGTTTTTCAGAAGTCAATCCTCTGAAACAAAAGTAATTTGTGGAGTTTTAGATGGAGAGTGGGTTTTAGACGTACTTGCAAATACCTCACATCGTTTACAGTATTTCTTTCTGGGTCCTCCATCATTCTGCATTTGTTTCGCCTTTTGCTGTCTGTCCAGTAATCACTAATCAGGAGCTTGTGGGGAGCACCACACATACTGAAATAACTCTTGAAATTTCATTTTCACTGATGACTTTTCTTGTGTTGGATGGAAAATATTGATCCATCCAATCAATTCAAATACTGAATTACACATTAGAACTCTCCTCCACCCCCATTCGTGAAACCCCCGGGGCAATTGCCTCCCCCCCTTTTTTTTTTTAAAAAAAAAGACTATTGTACATTATGTCAGAATAGAACTATTTCTTGACCTTGCAGAGGAAACATTATGTGAGAAGATCATTAAATTCCAAGCTATAAAGTGTGAATGGAGAAAAACAGAAATAGAATTTTAAATTCAGAGGAGTGGCACAAATCCAAGAAGGCAGGCCAGGATTAGACTATTTTTCTTAGGATGGGTTTGAGATTTGCTCCTCCAACTGTTGGAAGCTACAGGAGGCATTGCAGGAAAGATGGCAACTTGATTAAAAGAGACAGGCCTGGTTTGCCAAAAGTTTTTTATGAGTTTAGGATTTTTTATGAGTGGGAAATAAGAAAAGGAACTCTATGAGTCTAACTGCAGACATTTTGAGTTTTCAGACTCCCACCAAGGCCAAACAGTGGAATTAAAGGAATTGTGATGGTGGAAATATGATGAGTTTATTTATTTATTTAATTCCTACAGTTGCCCATCTCAAGCAAGTGATTCTTGGTGGTGAAAAATCCTAAGAGTTTGCCTTGCAGAGACTTCCTGCCCACGTTCCTCTTTATGGTTTGCACAATAAAAATTTGTAGAAAAAAAAGCTGACCAGTTTCTGCCAGTTATGTCAACC
>NW_015390586.1:161007-166065 GCF_001527695.2 Protobothrops mucrosquamatus | reverse complement strand
AATAATAATAATAATAATAATAATAATAATAATAATAATAATAAAGTTGGAAGGGACCTTGGAGGTCATCTAGTCCAACCCCCTGCTCAGGCAGGAAACCCTATACCATTTCAGACAAATGGCTGTCCAGTCTCTTCTTAAAAACTTCCAGTGTTGGAGCATTCACCGCTTCTGGAGGCAGGTTGTTCCACTGGTTAATCGTTCTCACTGCCAGGAAGTTTCTCCTTAGTTCTAGGTTGCTTCTCTCCTTGATTAGTTTCCATCTGTTGCTTCTTGTCCTGCCTTCAGGCACTTTGGAGAATAGCTTGACTCCCTCTTCTTTGGGGCAGCCCTCAGATACTGGAAGACTGCTATCATGTCCTCCCTCATCCTTCTCTTCATTAAACTAGACAGACCCAATTCCAGCAACTGTTCTTTGTATGTTTTAGCCTCCAGTCCCCTGATCATCTTTGTTGCTCTTCTCTGTACTCTTTCTAGAGTCTCGACATCTTTTTTACATCGCGGTGACCAAAACTGGATGCAGTATTCCAAGTGTGGCCTTACCAAGGCCTTGTAAAGTGGTATTAACACTTCACGTGATCTTGATTCTATCCTTCTGTTAATGCAGCCTAGCACTGTGCTGGCTTTTTTGGCAGCTGCAGCACACTGCAGCTGCCAAATGTGATCGATTACTTGGAGATTTGGAGACAACGTGGAGATGGCAAGCATTTTGTGTGTGCTTTGAGGTTCTCAGGTGCCCTGTTACCACAGGTAACGTATTAAGGCAGGAACGGCACGAAATTTACGCTGGGATTTTTTCCCAAGTACGCTTTTAAACACAACAGCATAGAGTGTGTGTGTGTGTTTTCCACGTAGTTGCAAAAAAATAGTTGCAACACAGAACGTCCTACTAAGCGATTAAACAGCATGGGACTAAGTAACATAACTGAGAGATTACTGTATACTTTTTGAAACAGCATGAGTGTATTTTGGAAGACTATAAATTTACTTAAATGTGGTCTCTCCCTCTGTGTGCGTGCATATGTGTGTGTGTGTATGTGTGCACACATTCATTACCTTTAGGATGCTCACAATTGGAGTGTTGACTGGGCAGTTCTTTGCTGTTGCTACACACACACACACACACATACACACACACATATATATATGCTCAGATGAAACTCAAGTACTTTGGCCACCTAATGAGAAGGAAGGACTCACTGGAGAAGAGCCCGATGCTGGGAAAGATGGAGGGCAAGAGAAGAAGAGGACGACAGAGAATGAGGTGGCTGGATGGAGTCACTGAAGCAGTAGGCGTGAGCTTAAATGGACTCCAGAAGATGGTAGAGGACAGGAAGGCCTGGAGGAACGTTGTCCGTGGGGTCGCAGTGGGTCGGACACGACTTCGCAACCAACAACAACAACATGCTCAGAGAGAAGGTGCCAAATGTAACATAATTATAACTCTGATTCTCTTCCCTTCTACTGGTAACTCCCAAAGGTTGGCACTGATAGTTAAACCAAAGAAACTGAGGACAGGATTATCAAGTCGTGCAAACCGAACAAAATACACGTCCGATTTTCCTCTGGAAGGCAAGAGCAGTTTCTGTATTTAAGGGCTGATTTTGATTTCACATATAACATACCGGATGTGTCAGAAACGAGGAGGAGGAGGACTGTGGGGTCCTTGGGGATCTCTGAGCTTGATGGTTTTCCTGCAGACATTTCCTTATCAAAGTAGGTAACATCATGAGTGCTAGAAGGGAGTGGGGTATGTGGAGAAGAGGAGGAGGAGGAGGAGGAGGAGGAAGAGGAGGACGACAACTGTGGGGTCCTTGGGGATCTCTGAGCTTGGTTGTTTTCTTGCAGACATTTCTTTACCAAAGTAGGTAACATCATCAGTGCTAGAAAGGAGGGGAGAGACGGAGGAGGAGGAGGAGGAGGAGGAGGAGGAGGAAGAAGAAGAAGAAGAAGAAGAAGAAGAGGAGGAGGAGGAGGAGGAGGAGGAAGAAGAAGAAGAAGAAGAAGAAGAAGAAGAAGAAGAAGAGGAGGAGGAGGAGGAGGAGGAGGAGGAAGAAGAAGAAGAAAAAAGAAGAGGAGAGGAGGAGGAGGAAGAAGAAGAAGAAGAAGAAGAGGAGGAGGAGGAGGAGGAGGAGGAAGAAGCAGCAGAAGAAGAGGAAGCAGAAGAAGAAGAAGAAGAAGAAGAGGAAGAGGAAGAGGAAGAAGAAGAAGAAGAGGAAGAAGAACCTGGGGTCACATGATCATCTTTTGTAACTTTCATCATAAATAAGAGTCACTTGCTAAGTGTCCGAATTTTGATCACGTGACCCAGGGGGTTGCGGTGACAGTTGTAATGTGAAAAAAACATCATAAGTCACTTTTTTTCACAGTGCCGTTGTAACTTTGAACGGTCATTAAACAAGCTGTTGTAAGTCAAGGACTACATGTACTAAACTAAGCCATCTTGAAGATATCCAGGACTACAACGGTGAATGGCAAGATCTTGACTCGCACCTGGAGGCGGACACATAACCAACATGCCTGCGATCTTGCTAAGAGTTATATAGGAATATTTGAACATTTGCTAAGAGTTATATAGGAATATTAAGATCCTGGATGATCTTAAAAGGCAGCTCCTTCTTTTAATTGCCTCAGAGCGCGGGCTGAGCGCCACCGTTTCAGAGATGAGGTCCTCGCATTGCATGTAGAATTATTTCATTTTCACGTTCTCGGAGGACGAATTCCTTCGGTGCGTTACGGTTACAAAAGTAGTTTGTGCAATCCTGGAACAGGCAAAATTCCTATAAAAACCAGCACGTATTTTGCTTGCCCAACAAGTTTATCTACATGCCAAAAAAAAAAATCACCCAAGAAATAATCCCTCTGCTTATTTGCTAAACCACCCACGAGGATGATTAGTGACAAAATGTTTCCTGCCCGATAACGCAGGGTCAGGCAGCAACGCTCCCTGGATCACTTCTAATTCCCTGGCTTCTTTTAATTTCTTCCCGCTATTTCCCCGTTCCTCAATCGCGTTTGATTCTCAGAGACCTGCTTCCGCTTTGCTTAGCGAGATTTTTCAGACGAATGGTTTGCCGTTGCCTCCTTCCTAGGGCTGAGAGAAAGTGGCTGGCCCGAGGTCACCCAGCTGGCTTTGGCCTAAGGCTGCGACCGTCATAAATACAAACTGGTTGCCAAGCGTCCGGATTTTGCTCAGGTGAACGTGGAGATGCTGCAACGGTTGTAAGTGTGAAAATCGGTCGTAAGTCAGTTTATTCGGTACCCTTGTAACTTTGAACGGTCACTAAGCGAAAGGTTGAAAGCCAAGGACTGCCTTTATAAGCTTCCAACTGTTGCTGCTGTTCAGTCACTAAGTCGTGTTCGACTCTTTATGACCCCATGGACCTCAGCACAACAGCCTCTCCCGGTGTTTGCCCAAATTCATTTTCTTTTTATCAATTATCTATCTATCTATCTATCTATCTATCTATCTATCTATCTATCTATCTATCTATCTATCTATCTATCTATCTATCAGCTATCTATCTGTCTGTCTGTCTATCTATCATATCTATTTCTAGCTAGCTAGCTATCATTTATTATCTATCATATCTACAGTATCAACTGATTCTATCTATCTATCTATCTATCTATCTATCTATCTATCTATCTATCTATCTATCTATCTATCTATCTATCTATCTATCTATCTATCTACCTATCAGCTATCTATATCTGTCTGTCTGTCTATCTATCATATCTATTTCTAGCTAGCTAGCTATCATTTATTATCTATATCTATCTACAGTATCTACTGATATCTATCTATCTATCTATCTATCTATCTATCTATCTATCTATCTATCTATCTATCTATCTCCATCTCTCTCTCTCCCTCTCTCCCCTATCTATCTATCTATCTATCTATCTATCTATCTATCTATCTATCTATCTATCTATCTATCATTTATTATCTATCTATCTATCTATCTATCTATCTATCTATCTATCTATCTATCTATCTATCTATCTATCTACCTACCTACCTACCTACCTACCTACCTACCTACCTGAGCTGGAAGGGACCTTCTAAGTCATCTAGTCCAACCCCCTGCTCAAGCAGGAGAACCTATACTATTTCAGACAAGTGACTGTCGTCTCCTCTTAAAAACCTCCAGCGAAGAAGCACCCACAATCTAACCATCTCCTCCTCTGCCGTCCCCTTCTCCTTTTGACTTCCATCTTGCCCAACATCTGGGTCTTTTCCAAGGAGTCTTCTCTTCTCATTAGGTGTCCAAAGTCTTCGAGCTTCACCTTCCATATCTGTCCTTCCCAAAACAGGGTTGATGTCCTTTAGCAGAGCTCCCAATTAGTTGAATAGAATAGAATAGAATAGAATAGAATAGAATAGAATAGAATAGAATAGAATAGAATATGGAATGGAATAAGAATAGAATAGAATAGATTAGAATAGAATAGAATAGAATAGAATAGAATAGAATAGAATAGGTGAATGTCCAGTCTCCTCTTAAAAATCTCCAGTGATGGAGCGCCCACGATTTCTGGTGGCCAGCTGTTCCACTGGTTGATTGTCCTCACTGTCAGGAAGTTTCTCTTAATTCCTGGTTGCTTCTCTCCTTGATCAGCTTCCAACCATTGTTTCTCGTCCTTCCCTCTGGTGCTTTGGTGAACAATCTGACCCCCTCTTCCTCGTGGCAGCCCCTCAGATACTGGAACTCTGCTATCATCTCTCCCCTGTTTCTTCTTTTCTTTAGACTAGCCAAATCCAAGTCCCACAGCCGGTCTTCGTATGTTTTAGTCTCCAGGGCTTGGATCGCCTTAGTTGCTCCTCTCTGAACTTTTTCCAAGGTCACAAGATCTTTTTTTGTAGTATGGTGACTAGTATGTAGTATAGTCTCCAGGGCTTGGATCACCTCAGTTGCTCTTCTCTGAATTTTTTTTCCTCCAAACTCTCTACTATCCTTTTCTAAGCTTCTCTCTGCCCTTGGAAACTAGGCCTGCCCGTGTTTGTCTTTTGTGTGGATGGGCTGGGCCGGTTGGAAGGAATAAAAAGCTCTG
>NW_015390586.1:148434-160622 GCF_001527695.2 Protobothrops mucrosquamatus | reverse complement strand
AAGTGGATCCGGCTTCCCCGTCGACTTTGCTTGTGGGAAGGTCGCAAAAGGGGATCACGTGACTCCCGGGGGGACGGGACGACAGTGCAACCATCATAGGTACATGCCAGTTGCCAAGCCTCTGAATTTCGATCACGTGACTGCGGGGAACGCTGCAATGGGTCGTAAGCGTGAAAAAAAATGGTCAGGTCACTTTTTTCGGTGGTGTTGTAACTTGGAATAATCACTAACCGAATTGTTGTAAGTCGAGGACCCCCCTGTATTGAAAGAAGATGTTTTCTTTGACAAGAAGCACAACAAAGTCTTATCTATTTCTCGGAGGAATTTGTTCTTGCTTGGCTGCTGTAAGGTGGCAGAAGTGGTAATTTTGATGTATTTGTCGCCGACGTTGTCATCTCCGTGAGTTGAATAATTTTACACATTTATTTGGAAGTCGCTTTGGAAGGCTGATAAAAAGATAGCGCCAAATTGCTCTGGCGTGCCTTGCTTTGCAAGGAGACCGATTGCCAAAGCTTAAATGCAGTTTTGAAACAGGCGTTTTCTTAATCTACGGGAACATCAGCATGTGAGTGACCTAAATTTTAGATCCATAGCATCTAATTAAGAGGCGATGGATTGCGCACCATTCTCACATTGGTGTTGGCTGTTAGAAAGCACATAGGTTTCCTTCAGGCTGAACTGTCATGAAGATCAGCCAGCCAGACACCATCCATCCATCACGGTAGAGTAGATACATCTGAATTCCACTCAACTCAATATAACCTGGCTTAGAACAGAAAATATTGTGTTTACCTTGTGGATCATGATGGTGTTTTGGTAAAATTAAGTTTGAGATTATGAGGGCGAGTTTCGTTCTCCGAGCTTGTGGGGTGGTTTCTGAACGTTTCGTTACCAGGCTGCGTCTTCAGTGCAGTTTAGGGTGGGTGCCTGTGTCGGTGTTTTTCTGCTTATAAAGACTTTGTGTGGTCAGTAGGTCTTCTGATGGGTCAGAAGTGGGTGTGTCAAGGGAGGATCTTATGATGGCTCAGGTGTGGGCGTGTCAAGCGAGGGTCTTGCGATGGCTCAGGTGTGGGCGTGTCAAGCGAGGGTCTTGTGATGGCTCAGGTGTGGGCATGTCAAGCAAGGGTCTTGTGATGGTTCAGATGTGGGTTGGCTGTTGCAGGTTGGCTGTGCGGTTGATTTGAATTCTGAGGAGTTCATAAATCAGAGATTATCTCTTGGGATTGACTGGGCTTTGTTGGCCTTAGCAACTGAGGACATCTTGCATGGAAAATAGATCAAAGCTCTGGAGAAGCCCGTGCAAAATCAGCCTTTTTCAAAACCACCTTTTTGCAACAACTCCGGGTCCTTAATGCACACAGCTTACTCCAGCGACGTCTTTTTAACAAATTAAGATCCGCGTCGGTCTTTGTCCTTGGAAATTTGCATCTGGACATTTGGTGAGAAGGAGAATCTGAGGTCTCCTGTCTACAGGTCCTCCTTTCCCAGAAACTCTAAGAGCCTAACATCTCAATGGATTTTGCTTAATGAGTAACTAGTTTTATGGGGCCTAATTTCCATGGATAACGCTTTTCAGATGAGAATCGGGGCTATAAACCAGATAGAGAAATTGAAAGTGGAAGGAGACAGGCAGTAGTAAACCAGCTCTATGTTATTGCGAAGAATGAGATGGCTGTGTTGATGAAGTCATGGTATATACCAGGGGTAGTCAACCTTGGCTCTTTTATGACTCGTGGACTTCAACTCCCAGAATTTCTGAGCCAGCTAAGCTAGCTCAGGAATTCTGGGAATTGAAGTCCATGAGTCATAAAAGAGCCAAGGTTGACTACCCATGGTATATAAGAATGACCTTGGGAGGGCAGGTCCAAAGATGTTACTCAGGGAACGATCAGATTAGAGGCAACGTAGTCCTCGGATGAATAGTGGGTGGGGCTCCAAAGGGACCTTCCCTAATTTCTCAAGGTGTAAAGGAGACGGGAGCAGGATTCTACTTTCCAGCTTACAAGATTCTGTTGATGTAACCTTACGATAAAGTAGAATCAGCTTGTCTGGTTGTGTTACTTTGGTCTTCCTGATAAAAGTGTACATCAATCTTGCAAGTCTTGGAAGTTTTTAAGAAGAGGCTGGGCAACCATTTGTCTGATATAGTATAGGGTTTCCTGCCTGAGCAGGGAGTTGGACTAGATGACCTCCAAGGTCCCTTCCAACTCTGTTATTCTATTCTATTCTATTCTATTCTATTCTATTCTATTCTATTCTATTCTATATTCCAATATCCCATCCCATCCCATCCCATCCCATTCCATTCCATTCCATTCTATTCTATTCTATTCCTATTCTATTCTATTCTATATTCCAATATCCCATCCCATCCCATCCCATCCCATCCCATTCCATTCCATTCCATTCCATTCCATTCCATTCCATTCCATTCTATTCTATTCTATATTCCAAGATCTATTCTATTCTATATTCCAAGATCTATTCTATTCTATTCTATTCTATTCTATTCTATTCTATTCTATTCTATTCTATTCTATTCTATTCTATTCTATTCTGTAATTCTATTCTATTCTATTCTATTCTGTAATTCTATTCTATTCTATTCTATTCTATTCTATTCTATTCTATTCTATTCTATTCTATTCTATTCTATTCTATTCTATTCCTATTCTATTCTATTCCTATTCTGTAATTCTATTCTATTCTATTCTATATTCCAATATCTATTCTATTCTATTCTATTCTATTCTATTCTATTCTATTCTATTCTATTCTATTCTATTCTATTCTATTCCTATTCCTATTCTGTAATTCTATTCTATTCTATTCTATATTCCAATATCTATTCTATTCTATTCTATTCTATTCTATTCTGCATTCCTTCTATTCTATTCTATTCTATTCTATTCTATTCTATTCTATTCTATTCTATTCTATATCTGAAAGCACCTTTCTCCTCCTGACTCCTTGATACCCCAAGAAATTAGAAAGGGCAGTGGTTGGATTCAAACAAGTGAACAACCGGTTCTCTGTGTGGATGCCGCTTCCGGAAGTCCATTCTGGGCCTGGGCAACCAAAAATTAGCTACCGGTTCTGCCGAAGCGGTGCAAACCGGCTGAATCCCACCACTGGGAAAGGGTCCCTTTGAGTCACTTGCCTAGCCCACTATCCAGCTGCAGACTATTGATTGATTGATTGATTGATTGATTCAATTTCTACAACTGCCCATCTTTACCAAGTGATTCCGGGCAGCTGACAATTCTACAATTCTAAAACAATCTAAACAGTTTAAAAGGCGCGGCAAACCACAAAAACATCCACCAACGAAATAAGTACAGGTTGTCCTCGACCACTGAGCCTCGCCCCATTTTACGCTTTCTTGCCACAGCTGCTAAGTCATAAGTCCCTTTTTTCATAAGTCCCGTTGTAACTTTGAATCGTCACTAAGTAAACCGTTGTAAGTCCAGGACTGTGTGCAATCTGAGCAGGAGGTGACGAGAACAGGAGACGGCGAGCAGGGTCTCCCGGTCCAAGGATTGGCGCAACTGGCCCACTACTCAAAGGTGTGCGATAGTATAGCAAGGGGCTGGACTAGAAGACCTCCAAGGTCCCTTCCAAGTCTGTTATTCTATTCTATTTCCTAGGCCAGTTTCCCACGCCGTTTTGATCTACAGAAGCTGAGCTCAACTTGAGGGCATTTTTTTTTTACCCTCTATTCTATTTTTCTTGTTTATTATAGTGTAGATTTTATTAGACATTCTTCGTTCTGCCGAGTAGATTCGCGTTTTATTTATGTATCTTTTTTCCCCCGTACGGTACCGTATGTACAAGGATCAGTTTCAATGCAGCAGCAGCATCCTATTACTATTAAAAATCAGTGGATTTAATGTTTGGCTGTAATGATTTAATGTAGGTTTATGAATTCTATTTGGGGTTTTTTTCCCCCATCGTAAGGCAAGCTGTGTGCAATCTTAATGTTCATCTTTGCATCCTTAATATCTCGATGTTATTATGGGTGTGAATATCATATAGGTCGGGCGTGGCAGACATAATTTAGAGCATCTCAACAGTTGATGCTGGGGAGGAGGAATTTATAACATCCCCAGACGCTCCTGTAGGTTAAACAGTATAAAAAGGTCACCTTTCCACGTCCCTTCCGATGAACATGTCAGTTCTTGGAAAAAGTGGAGGGGTGTGTGTGTGTGTGTTTGCAAATGTTTACTAATTCTTTAATTTTGTAAAAGGTTAGGCCTGTCCGTAGCTTTATAGCTTTATAGCTCAAAGTCAGTTGGAGTTTTTATAAGCAGTCAAAAGTCTTGCAAAAATGCAGGGGTGAAATTAGGCCTAGAAACAATTTATTCTCCAAAGCATCTGGAGGCAGGACGAGAAGCAACGGGTGGAAACCAAACCATATGAAGAACCGGTTGCAGGAATTGGGGATGTCTAGTTTAAGGAAGAGAAGGACGAGGGGGGACAGGATAGCAGTCTTCCAATGTCTCAGGGGCTGCCCCAAAGAAGAGGGAGTCAAGCTATTCTCCAAAGCACCTGAAGGCAGGACAAGAATCAACAGATGGAAACTCATCAAGGAGAGAAGCAACCTAGAACTAAGGAGAAACTTCCTGATAATGAGAACAATTAACCAGTGGAACAACCTGCCTCCAGAAGTTGTGGGTGCTTCATCACTGGAGGCTTTTAAGAAGAGACTGGACAGCCACCTATCTGAAATGATATAGTGTCTCCTGCTTGAGCAGGGGGCTGGATTGGAAGATCTCTGAGATCCCTTTCTACTCTGTTCTTCTGTTCAGCTCTTTAAAGAGAAATCCAACTTGGAGATAAGGAGAAATTTCCTGACAGTAAAAACAATTAATCAATAGAAGAGTTTGGGGTCCTCTTTTGCTCCCTGCAGACCACCATACAGGTCCTCAACGTACGACCACAATCGCATCCAAAACTTCCACTGCTAAGCGAGGCAGTCGCCAGCTGAGTTTGGCCCCGTTTTGCAAGCTTTCTCACCACCGTTGTTAAACGGATCGCTGCCGTCGTTAAGCTAGTAACACAGTCGTAAAGTGAATCTGGATTCCCCGTTGACTTTGCTTGCTGAAAGGTTGCAAAAAGTGGGGGTCACTTGACCCCCCCGGGACACTGCAACCGTCGTAAACGTGAGCCTGTTGCCAAGCGTCTGAATTTTGATCACACGTGTACGGGTCGTGTGAAAAAGGCTCCCAAATCACTTTTTTCAGGGCTGTTGTGACTTTAAATGGTCACTAAACAAACGCTGGTAAGTCAAGGGCTATTTGCATTTGGGTTGCAAAAATCTGGGTGGCCACTAGTGGCCGCAGAAAACCGGGGCAGAAAAGTCCAACTCTTTGCTGCCCTCTAGTGGCTGGAGTTTTATACATATAAACCTAGAACTAAGTTCCTGACAGTGAGAACAATTAACCAGTGGAACAACCTGCCTCCAGAAGCGGTGAATGCTCCAACACTGGAAGTTTTTAAGAAGAGACTGGACAGCCATTTGTCTGAAATGGTGTAGGGTTTCCTGCCTGAGCAGGGGGTTGGACTAGATGACCTCCAAGCTCCCTTCCAACTTTATTATTATTATTATTATTATTATTATTATTATTATTATTATTATTATTATTATTATTATTATTATGGATTATCGCACAGTCAGCCAGATGTTCAGACTGGATTTGGCATTTTGTCTACCTATCGAGTCCTTACCCAGGACCTGGGATAGGCATTATTATTATTATTATTGTTATTATTATTATTATTATTATTATTATTATTATTAGCTTCATTGAAAGCATGGATCCAAGAATAGGCAGCGAGAGAGTGCTTGGCCACAGGTTAAGCCTCTAAGTTGCTTTCCTTGCTTTCATTACATTTATGTTATGGGGTACTGTGGCTAAGTGCAGGTGTGAAAAATGATAAATTTTATAAATGATAAAAGAGGGTCCATTCCGCTTTAGGCTTGTCGATCTCGCTCTGTTTAAAATTATAAACGCCCTCCGGAACGGTTTGACCTGGGAGGGTCCCCCAAAAGTAGAGAGGGGGGGAAGTCTTTTTTCATTTCATTTGGGTTTCTTTTGCAAAGATCCCGTTTAAGGAAACACATACCTCGAAGTAGCTTTCGGGACAGGACGGTGATTAAAATGCTGCAGGACGCTGGTTTGGTTTTTTTTTGCAGAGAGGCGTTAAGCGAGAAGAGGAAAGAGAAGGCAAAAACTCTGGGAAAAGTGCCAAAATGTGCATGCAGACTCAGATAAAACAGCACGGCAATCTTGCTTTGGACTGCGGTCGCCGAGCAGCTGAAGAAACAAAAGGAATATCTTGCTTACAGCCGGGCGTGTTAAAGGAAAAGAAGACAGAAGGCTGAATGTAGACAGGTCTTCATTCTTCACCCGATCCAGGTTGCTTTTACATTTTCCAGAAAAAAAACAAACCACGCTTTTTCATACTTTCAAGGACTGCAGCAAAGCGTCGGCTAAATCTAGACCTACGTTTTGCCTCGGTTTACCTTTTGCAATAAGCAACCGAGTCGGAAGATCATTTAAAAGCGTGATAAAAAAGTGGGGTGTCCAGGAAGCAGGAGAACCAGGAAAAATGGATTACGTTGACTTTTATAGTCAGCATAAAAAGGAACTTAAAAGTTGATCGCTGTAGAAATGGTCCTCTGTTCAGTTGCCTCACAGGAATGAAAGCATCCAATAGTATGTGAGCACAGCCACAGCCTTGGTAAGGCCACACTTGGAATACTGCATCCAGTTTTGGTCACCACGATGTAAAAAAGATGTAGAAAGAGTACAGAGAAGAGCAACAAAGATGATTAAGGGACTGGAGGCTAAAACATATAAGGAACGGTTGCAGGAATTGGGGATGTCTAGTTTAACAAAGACAAGGATGAGGGGGGACATGATAGTAGTTTTCCAGTGTCTCAGGGGCTGCCCCAAAGAAGAGGCAGTCAAGCTATTCTCCAAAGCGCCTGAAGGCAGGACAAGAAGCAACGGATGGAAACTAATCAAGGAGAGAAGCAACCTAGAACTAAGGAGAAACTTCCTGACAGTTAGAACAATTAACCAGTGGAACAACCTGCCTCCAGAAGCTGTGAATGCTCCAACACTGGAAGTTTTTAAGAAGAGACTGGACAGCCATTTGTCCGAAATGGTGTAGAGTTTCCTGCCTGAGCAGGGGGTTGGACTCGATGACCTCCAAGGTCCCTTCCATGGGGTCGCGATGGGTCGGACACGACTTTGCAACTAACAACAACAGCTTAATGAAAAGACGGACGAGGGGTGATATGATCACAGTCTTCCAATATTTGTGGGGCTGCCCCAAAGAAGAGGGAGTCAAGCTCTTCTCCAAAGCACCTGAGGGCAGGACAAGAAGCGACGGATGGAAACTAATCAAGTAGAGAAGCAACCTAGAACTAAGGAGAAACTTCCTGACAGTGAGAACAATTAATCCGTAGAACAACCTGCCTCCAGAAGTTGTGGGTGCTCCAACAATGGAGGTTTTTAAGAAGAGATTGGACAGCCATTTGTCTGGAATGGTATAGGGTTTCCTGCCTGAGCAGGGGGTTGGACTATATGACCTCTAGGGTACCTTCCAATTCTGTTATTCTGTTAAAACACACAGGAGAGAAAGCCTTTAGAGCAAGACTTTCAGAACATGTTCCAACCCCATAAAAGCAGATCACAGGATCAAAAGTAAGCAGGAATGAGTGACCTTGTGAGTACTGCCCAACTGCCTCTCCTGCACAGATTTATTGGGTTATTTTTCCCAATTTTTCCCCTTCTCCCCTTCACAGCCTAATACTGACCCATGTTTAAACTCATACTTAATTTCAATCCCATTTTTAAGGGATTTATTCTGCGGAGGAGCGGAGAGATAGGCAGAGAGAGACAGATGGCGGGATGGGCAGAGGTCACCACTGACGGACGGACAGACAGACAGATAGACAGGTAGGTCAATAAGTCGAGAGAAGGGCTGACAGATGGAAGGGCCGGCCGGCAGAGACGGATGGCCGGGCAGAAAGACAGATGGCCAGAGGGACAAAAGCCGGAGACGGATAGATGGTTGGAAAGAGGAACGGGGTGAGTGACAGAGAGAGAGAGATGGCTGAATGGACAAGATAAATGGAGAAACAGGTGGACACAAGAGCTAGATGGACGGAAGCACAGATGGAAAACTGACTAGCAGATAAAATAGGTGGATGGACAGACTGACGGGCAAATTTATATCGTTCCTTCCAACGTTCTTTTTTTTTTTTTGTATAGATTTTATTAGTTTTTATGGGGTTAGGAATAAGGTAGGGTCGGGGCTAGGGCTGGGATTAAGGTTAGGGTTGGGGTTGAGGTTTCTCCAAGTAACATTCTCAATATTTAGCAAACAGCATAATAATAATAATAATAATAATAATAATAATAATAATAATAATAATAATAATAATAATAATAATAGTAAAGTTAATAATAAATAGTAATGTCTGGGTTCATGTATTTAACAAACAATAATAGAAAATAGTTAATCATAAACAATATGTTAATTAATCACTCAATATAATAATAATAATAATAATAATAATAATAATAATAATAATAATAATAATAATAAACCCAAAACAACTGGAGCACCACTTGAACACCATTGGCATTGACAAATTCCCCCTTAGTCAATTGCAAAAGGCGGCCTTACTAGGAACCGCTTCCATCCTGCGACAATATCTGTAATACCATCAAACATCCACATCTGCCTATCCCAGGTCCTTGGGAAGGACTCGATAGGTAGACAAAATGCCAAATCCAGTCTGAACATCTGGCTGATTGTGCGATGATCCACAATAATAATAATAGTAATAATAATAATAATAATAATAATAATAATAATAATAATAATAATAAAGTTGGAAGGGACCTTGGAGGTCATCTAGTCCAACCCCCTGCTCAGGCAGGAAACCCTATACCATTTCAGACAAATGGCTGTCCAGTCTCTTCTTAAAAACTTCCAGTGTTGGAGCATTCACCGCTTCTGGAGGCAAGGAATTCCACTGATTAATTGTTCTCATTGTCAGGAAGTTTCTCCTTAGTTCTAGGTTGCTTCTCTCCTTGATTAGTTTCCATCCGTTGCTTCTTGTCCTGCCTTCAGGAGCCTTGGAGAATAGCTTGACTCCCTCTTCTTTGTGGCAGTCCCTGAGATATTGGAACACTGCTATCATGTCCCCCCTGGTCCTTCTTCTTGCTAATATATATTCAAAGTTACCTATCACATTCCTTTCTCTCTAATTCGTCTTTCTAGCCGCCGGCCGAAGCGTAGCTGGCAAGCGGCAGAGACGGAGCAGGCCGACCACTAGCTGGCCCAGGCCAAGGGAGGTAAGGCACCCACCAGAAAAGGGGAAAAAAATGGCGGAGAAAAAAAATGGTGGATAGCCTTGCTTGGCGACCCCCATGAAATGGTCGATCGACCGCAAATGGGGTCCCGACCCACAGGTTGAGAACCACTGTCCTAGTTAGTTCCGAAGATACCTGGAGGAGACTGGAGCGGTAAGTTTCTCTTGATCTTCAGCTCTGCTAGGGCAATAATGGCTGCGGGCGCAAGAGGCAGGGGCGGCGGGGGTGCTGCGGGCGGGGGTGTGAGGGGCGGCAGCGGCCGGCTGCCCCCTGTGCTGTGGGAGTCGCGGGGCCCTCTCTACATGGGGCTGCGCAGGGTGGGCAGTGATGCTGGTGGGGCGGCTGCAGGCGGGTGTGTGTCTAGGTGGGCTGCCCCCCGGGGCCGGAGACAGCGCGGCTGGTACTTTGGGAGCCGCGGGACCAGCTCTACACGGGGTTGCGCAGGGTGGGTGGTGGTGCTGGCGGGGCGGCTGCAGGCGGGGTGTGTCGATGGCGGGCTGCCCCCCTGGGGCCAGAGCCAGCGTGGCTGATGCTTTGGGAGCCACGGGGCCCACTCTACACGGCGGGGCAGCAGTGCTGGCGGGGTGGCTGCGGGCGGGGGCGCGGCGGGCGGTTGACCTTCCATGGGTCGGGCCAGCTTTCACAATATTTTTTGTCTTCAATTTATTTGTGTCCTCCTTTTCATTGTAAAAAAGTTGGTCACCTTAATTTTTAAACATGTGTGCTAATCTCACGTCCCTTCCAACATTCTATCTAGGGCGAGAAAGAATTTGGATAAGGAAAAGCACCTCCAAAATCAGGCAGGGTGTTAGCTGATGTATCTGTTGAGTAAGTCCCAGTCACCTTAGGAGACCTCCCCAGCTAAGCAAAATGACCAGGATGTTCAGGTCAAGAATAAGTCACCGTCTCTTTTGATCAATTCAGATCAGACCTAACCCAGACATCTGTTTTCTGCCTCTAATCCTTCCCGTTCACACTGAAGCTTCTTAGCAGCTCCTGCAACACGCACGCACAAACACACACCCCAACCCCTTTGGTGACTAAGTCTACCAAAGACTCAAAACAACTGAGTCATGGGGAAGGCTAAAATGCACCGCAGAAGGTAAGGAAGAGAAGCAATTTTGTAAGAGGGAAAAAAATAAATCAATCAGTGCTGCCTTTTGCTGCAAAGGGGAGAGCAGCGTTGTGGGTCCTCCCTTTTCCCAACTTCGTTTGGATCAGAGAGCACCCGAGGCTCCAAGTGATTTTGTAATAATAATATTGTTGTTGTTGTTGTTCTTGTTGTTGTTTACAAATACACCCAGAGACTGAAACTGGAAGCAGATCACACCGCCTTACGGCTTACAGCTAACCCCAGAGAGAAATCTCGAACTCCTGAAATAATTTTATTTCGGCCAATTCCCAGCATCCCTGTTTCTTCCCCCTCTTCTTCCCCCCCCCAGAACTAAAATCATAGAACCCTAGAGCTGAAAGGGACCTTGGAGGTCTTCTAGTCCAACCTCTGCCCACGGCAGTAGTCTTTATTCCATCGCGGAGACAAATGGTGGTCCAATCTTTTATTGAAAATGCCCAGTGATGGAGGACCCACAACGCCACAAGGAAAGCTGTTCGGAATAACAGAATAACACAGATTTGGAAGGGACCTTGGAGGTCTTCTAGTCCAACCCCCTGCTCAGGCAGGAAACCCCATACCCTTTCAGACAAATGGTTGTCCAGTCTCTTCTTAAAAACTTCCAGTGTTGGAGCACCCACAATTTCTGGAGGCAGGTGGTTCCACTGATTAATTGTTGTAACTGTCAGGAAATTCCTCTTTAGTTCTAGGTTGCTTCTCTCCTTGATGAGTTTCCATCCATTGCTTCTTGTCCTGCCCTCAGGCGCTTTGGAGAATAAGTTGAACCCCCCCACCCTCTTCTTTGTGGCAGCCCCACAGATATTATAACACTGCTATCATGTCACCCCTATTAAACTTGTTGTTGTTGTTAATTGCGAAGTCGTGTCTGACCCATCGTGACCTCATGGACAACGTTCCTCCAGGCCTTCCTGTCCTCTCCCATCTTCTGGAGTCCATTTAAGCTCATGCCTCCTGCTTCAGGGACTCCATCCAGCCACCTCATTCTCCGTCGTCCCCTTCTTCTATTGCCCTCAATCTTTCCCAGCATTAGGCTCTTCTCCAGTGAGTCCTTCCTTCTCATTAGGTGGCCAAAGTACTTGAGTTTCAGCTTCAGGATCTGGCCTTCTAAAGAGCAGTCGGGGTTGATCTCTTCTAGGACTGACCGGTTGGATCGCCTTGCAGTCCAGGGGACTCGCAGGAGTCTTCTCCAGCACCAGAGTTCAAAGGCCTCCATTCTTTGGCACTCAGCCTTTCTTATGGTCCATCTTTCACAGCCATACATTGCAACTGGGACATAAACTGGACATACCCAATTCCAGAAGCTGTTCTTCATATGTTTTAGCCTCCAGTCCCCTGATCATCTTTGTTGCTCTTCTCTGCACTCTTTCTAGCGTCTCAGCATTCTTTTTTACATCGTGGTGACCAAAACTGGATGCCGTATTCCAAGTGTGGCCTTGCCAAGGCCTTGTAAAGTGGTATTAACACTTCACGTGTTCTTGACTCTATCCCTCACCTGCTTAATTGTTCCCGCTGTTAGGAAATTCCTCCTTACTCCCAGGCTGGATCTTCTTTCGGGGAGCTTCTATCCGTTACTTCTTGTCCTGCCCGGAGGTGCTACAGAGAATAAATTCAATTCAATTCAATTCAAACGGCACACCTCTTGTTTCCTTCCTATTCCGTAG
>NW_015390586.1:133475-143277 GCF_001527695.2 Protobothrops mucrosquamatus | reverse complement strand
TCCCTCTCCCTCTCCCTTTCTCTTCTCCTCTCCTCTCCGTTCACTCCCCTCACCTCCCTCTTCCCCTCTCTTTCCTTCTCCTCCCTTCCTCTTCTTTTCCCCCTCCCTTCTCCTCCCCCTTCCTTTCCTTCTCCCTCTCCCTCTCCCTTTCTCCTCTCCTTTCACTCCCTTTCCTTCTCCTTCCTTCCTCTCCCCCTCCCTTCTCCTTCCCCTTCTCCTCCCTTCTTTTCCCTCTCCCTCTCCCTTTCTCTTCTCCTCTCCTCTCCTTCCCCTCCCTTTCCTTCTCCTCCCTTCCTCTTCCTCTTCCCCGTCCCCTCCCTTCTCCTTTCGCCTTTCCTCCCTTCCTCTATCTCTTCCCCTTCCCTTCCCCTTCCCCTTCCCTTCCCCCTCTCTTCCCTTCTTTTTTTTTAAACATTTTTTTTCTGCGAAGGGGAATTATCATGTCGGCCTTTTTCATGGACGACATGATAATTCCCCCTTTTCAAGCTGTTTTTCAAGCTGTTCCCTTGTCGCTTTGATTAGTGTAGCAGCAGGCCACCCAGGGGCCCGTGTCACGAAAAAACAATCTAAGAAAAAGAAAAGCTGCTTTCATGTCCAAAGGAGATCTGTGGCAAGAGGCGATGGAGGCACCCACGCCTGCAACATCTAGGACAGGACAGGGCAGGGCGGAGTGGGGCAGGGTGGGGAAGGGCAGGGCAGGTGAGGGAAGGGAAGTAGAAGAAGGGAGGAAGGGAGAGGACAGGAGGAGGAGGAGGAATAGGAGAAGGCAGAGGAATAGGAGGAGGAGGAATAGAAGGAGGAGGAGAAGGAATAGGAGAAGGAGGAGAAGAAGGAATAGGAGGAGAAGGAATAGGAGGAGGAGGAATAGAAGAAGGAGGAAGAGGAAGAGGAGAAGGAGAAGGAATAGAAGGAGGAGGAGGAGGAGGACTAGGAGAAGGAGGAGAAGGACTAGGAGAAGGAGGAGTAATAGAAGGAGAAGGAGTAAGAGAAGGAGGAATAGAAGGACGAGGAGGAGGAAGAATAGGAGAAGGAGGAATAGAAGAAGAGGAGGACTAGGAGAAGGAGGAGGAATAGAAGGAGAAGGAATAAGAAGAATAGAAGGAGGAGGAGGAGGAGGAGGAAGAGGAGGAGGAGGAATAGAAGGAGGAGGAGGAATAGAAGGAGGAGGAGGGAATAGGAGAAGGAGTAGAAGGAATAGGAGAAGAAAAGGAAAAGGAATAGAAGAAGGAATAGGAGGAGGAGGAGGAATAGGAGGAGGAGGAGAAAGAATAGGAGGAGAAGGAGAAGGAATAGGAGAAGGAGAAGGAGAAGGAATAGGAGGAGAAGGAATAGGAGAAGGAGGAGGAATAGAAGGAGAAGGAGAAAGAATAGGAGGAGGAGAAGGAGGAGGAGAAGGAATAGAAGGAGAAGGAATTGGAGAAGGAGGAGGAATCGTAGGAGGAGGAGGAGGAGAAGGAATAGCAGAAGGAATAGCAGAAGGAGAAGCAGAAGGAGAAAAAGAAGGAATAGCAGAAGGAGAAGCAATAGGACAACTTTGGCAAGAAAGTCGTAAAATGGGGCAAAACCCACTTAACAAATGTCTCACAGAAAGTTCGGGCTCAGTTGTGGTCGATACGTCGAGGACTACCTGAATTTCGTCATAGTGAGCATCCCATTACATTAACAATAAAGCACCCAAAGGTACAGCTTAGACTGACTTGCGCAATCCAGTTAATCAACTTCTGACATTTGACACCTCCTGCTTTAGACAGAGGCACCTTTTATTTTACTTATATCAAGCAGGAAGAGGAGGAGAGGGGTTGACTATTGAGGACATACCTACAAAGAGCAGCTAAAGGGTGTTTCTTTAATTCCAGAAGCAGGAAACCTGCCTACAAAATAATTCCTTTTCTTTTCTTGATAGCTATTTTATTAAGTTTTTACAGTTACAAACCTTTAGCGCTTAATCAACAACGTGCTGCCTGGGTTCACATATTTAACATGAATAGTAATCATCTCTGATCGGAGGCATTAGCTTACCCATTGTTCGAAACAACAACTGAATTAAATCGATGTTAGCCTGATTAAAGAGAAAACTGTAGCTCCAGGTTGAATTGTGGGATCCTTGGTGCTCTCCGAGCTTGGCGGTTTTCTTGCAGACGTTTCATGACCCAAACTAGGTAACGTGAACTGTGCTTAACGACGCACGGATGATGCTACCTAGGTTGGTAACGAAACGTCTGGAAAAAAAAACCCCCAAGTTCAGAGAGCGCCAAGGATTCCGTAGTATCCCAAACGGGTGTGGAGCCTTCTTGGAACTGCTGAAACGGCTGTTGTAGGACTGCTGAACAATTGCTGACAACAGAGTCCTTTCAGCAGTTCCAAGAAGGCTCCACACCCATTTGGTCCACACTCTGGTGACCTTTAGGACACAGATAAATAATAATAAAGTTGGAAGGGACCTTGGAGGTCATCGACTCCAACCCCCTGCTCAGACAGGAACCGTACACCATTTCGGACAAATGGCCGTCCAGTCTCTTCTTAAAAACTTCCAGTGTTGGCGCATTCACCGCTTCTGGAGGCAGGTTGTTCCACTGGTTAATTGTTCTAACTGTCAGGAAGTTTCTCCTTAGTTCCAGGTTGCTTCTCTCCTTGGTTAGTTTCCATCTGTTGCTTCTTGTTCTGCTTTGAGGTGCTTTGGAGAATAGCTTGACTCCCTCTTCTTTGGGGCAGGCCCTGAGATACTGGAAGACTGCTATCATGTCCCCCCTCATCCTTCTCTTCGTTAAACTGGACATACCCAATTCCAGCAACCGTTCCTTATATGTTTTAGCCTCCAATCCCCTGATCATCTTTGTTACTCTTCTCTGTCCTCTCTCTAGAGTCTCAGCATCTTTTTTACATCGTGGTGACCAAAACTGGATGCAGTATTCCAAGTGTGGCCTTACCAAGGCCTTGTAAAGTGGCCTCAAGGACTCTGTAAAAGGAGGCAAAAAGACCAGTTGTCTGCAAGGAATATAAACCCTTCCATTCCCCACCATCCCAGTCAGAGCTGGAGAAGCTTCTTGGGTGAGAAATGAAACGTCTTCAAAGAAAACGCAAGAAAGTCCAGTTGCCTTCTGAAAAAGCACCTCTGGGTCAACCATGACCTGGATGATGGAGAATTTCCATCGACATTCATCTCTGATTCCTACCAAGCTGGCCTCTGATGGTGGCCGTTGAGTTACAACACATCCATGACTTACGCCATCTTAAACGGGTTCTCCGATTTCTCCCTTTCCTCCCAACTCAGCATCAACTGCCCCAAAAGGATGATCTTTGTCACTGTTGGTTTACATTGACTCACTTCCAGTATTTAGAAAGCGGGGAGTAGTTGTGCTTCCCTGGTTGAGACGACGACGACGACGACAACAACAAGGAGTGCCACTCTTACCAGCCACCCAACCCAGCCTTAGAAGTTTCTTCAAAAGATCCAGGCTTCAGAATCCTCCCTCTAGATACGTATTTCTTGGTTCTTCGTTCATTGCATTGATATCTTGACTTCGCCCCCCACCCCTACCCCCAGTAGGTCAGTGTGATTCTGTTGATATTTTAAAAGGAGAACAGAATAGCAGAGCTGGGAAGGGGCCTTGAAGGTCATCTAGTTCAACCCCCTGCTCAGGCAGGAAACCCTATACCTATAGTACCATTTCAGACAAATGGCTGTACAGTCTCTTCTTAAAAACATTGGAGCATCCACAGGTTCTGGAGGCAGGTTGTTCCACTGGTTAGTTGTTCTGACTGTCAGGAAGTTTCTCCTTAGTTCTAGGTTGCTTCTCTCCTTGATGAGTTTCCATCCGTTGCTTCTTGTCCTGCCTTCAGGTGCTTTGGCGAACAGCTTGACTCCCTCTTCTTTGGGGCAGCCCCTGAGATATTGGAAGACTGCTATCGTGTCACCCCTGGTCCTTCTCTTCATTAAACTAGACATCCCCAATTCCAGCAACCGTTCTTTGTGTATGTTTTAGCCTCCAGTCCCCTGATCATCTTTGTTGCTCTTCTCTGCGCTCTTTCTAGAGTCTCAACATCTTTTTTTACATCGTGGTGACCAAAACTGGATTCTGATAGGAAGGGAGAAAAACTCAGGATTCTGCAGGGCTTTTAACCTGGGATAATTTAGGAGAATGCCCCAGGGGCTTTTAACCTGTCAACTTCTAAAAGCCAGGACAGGTAAGCAAGCAAAAACCTGAATACATTAAAAAAATAAAACGCCTGGGTGTTTTGTACTCTCAAGCACTATGCACATCTGTTGTAGGACCGAATCACCTTCAGCAGCAAAATTGTTTCCCTCTTCTCAGGAGTATTATCTGGACACACCTGGATGGGTGAGTTGGACAGATTTCATAGTCTACACCTGGCCTGTTGCAGGTTCATTTAAAGTTTGGCTAGAGTCTTGCGGATTTGTTTGATCTCAAGGTAGATCCGACCCCTGTGCATTTATTAGAATGAATTATTTCCCGGTTCTGAAGTTTGGAATATGGAATTTCAGTCTCAAAAGATTTGTTGTGCATAGGAATGCTGTGATTAAGCACGGTCACCCATGAATAAATCATCTTGTCTGTCATGTTCTTAACTCTAATAAATGGCCTAGGTGTGCGCCCTTGAATTATGAAACAGGCATATTGAGAAGGAGAAGGCGAAGGAAGAAGAAGGAGAAGAAGGAGAGGGAGGAGGAGGAGGAGAAGAAGGAAGAAGAAGGAGGAGGAGGAGGGAGGAGGGAGGAGGAGGAGGAGAAGAAGAGGAGGAGGAGGAAGAAGAAGGAGAAGAAGGAGAGAGAGGAGGAGGAGGAGAAGAAGGAAGAAGAAGGAGGAGGAGGAGGGAGGAGGGAGGAGGAGGAGGAGAAGAAGAGGAGGAGGAGGAAGAAGGAGGAGAGAGGAGAAGAAGGAGGAGAAGAAAAAGAAGGAAGAGGAGAAGGAAGGAACAGAAGCCGTTCAAGGTTACAATGGCACTAATGAAGATTTACCATCTGATCAGACTATAATTACTAAAATTTTAGAATGTGCAGAAATGGATATTTTAACTTTAGAGATCAAAGAGAAAGAAGACTCTTATCTACTTTAAAACCTGGGATTTTTTTTTTATCAGTGGCTAGTAATACGATAGAACGAGAAAAGATTTTGAAATTAATTTGGATGAATGTGATTTGAAGCGTTAGTGATGATAACTAAGTAACATTTTATTAATCACGGTTATTTAGTAAGACGAATCATATTTATTTACTATCTTTTATTCTTATGGTTATTGTTAACTCAGTTTATTATCATTGTTTAGTATTATATAAGTGATGTTTGTTTGATTTTGGTACCCGGATGGTAACTTGCTTGTTAAGCCTGGATTTTTTGCTGGGGGTAACCCCATCACTATACTGTACCCATCCCCAATTCCCTTACGTTTACCCCTTCCTACACCCCTACCGATCCCATCCCTTTCCTATCCTTATAAAACCCAATAAAATATTTATCTATATAAATAAAAATGTAAATGTTCGTTTGTTCAAAATCTTAAATCTCCGAAAGCTCTTCACCGATTGCTTTGAAATTTTGACACAACGTTGCATTCGAACACGCGCGTGTTTATATATACCTATATTATATAGATGTCACACCTGTGACAGGTAAAAACATGCTTTTTTTGAAAAACAGCGCCATCTGTTGGACGTAAAAGCAACACACGCTTTTACCAGACTGAGCCACAGCAACGCGTGGCCGGGTACAGCTAGTATATATATATATATATATATATATATATATATATAAAAGGTTACAACGGCACTGAAACAATGATTTATGACCGTTTTTCACAGTGACGGCCTCTGCAGCATCCCCATTACGACCGCGTGATCAAAATTCAGACGCTTGCCAATCGGTTCATACTTATGACCTTTGCAGTGTCCCCGGGGTGTGTGTGTGTGTCACGCGATCCCCTTCTGCATCCTTCTGACAAGGAAAATCAATGGGGAAGCCGGATTCACTTAACCAATTTAACAACGGAAGCAAGAAAACGGGGCCAAATTCACTTCACCAATGTCTCACTTAGCAACAGAAATTCCGGGTCGTAAGTCGAGGATGCCTGTATGGGAACTACATAGCAGTTTTCCAGCTGTAGAATGATCCGCCAAATTCATAAGAAGTGTGTGTGTGTGTGTGTGTGTGTGTGTGTGTGTGTAAAAGGAAATAATGCTTGCATTTTCTCTGCAAGATAGGATGCTGCCTTATCACTTCCACATTCCAGATCTTGGACACGGCTAAGCAAAGAATTCTTTGTTTAAGGCTTCCTAGCAAATATCTATCTGGGATGAAAAGTACATTTGGAATTTTATCTCGAAACAGTGCCTTGTTTAGATAGTCAGCTGAGTCATTTGTTTGTTTGAAAAATGTCGGTCTTCAAGTTTTCTACTCTCAAAGCAACCTGCAGATTCTTTTTAAAACAACCGAACCCACATTGGTATTAAATTCCAAAGGGGACGGGAAAAGAGATCAAATAACAGACGACAGGAGCTGTCCCTGTACCAGAGGCAGAACAAAAGCAAATAAAAATGATGAACAAGGCGATCAATAATGATATTGATTTAGAGTAAATTATATCTAATTGAGCGATAGCTCCATGGGTCAAGGGTCCTACGATAAAAAAAAAAAATAGGC
Organism: Protobothrops mucrosquamatus; assembly: GCF_001527695.2. Classification (NCBI taxonomy): domain Eukaryota; kingdom Metazoa; phylum Chordata; class Lepidosauria; order Squamata; family Viperidae; genus Protobothrops; species Protobothrops mucrosquamatus. The sequence goes on along the minus strand of NW_015390586.1, from coordinate 136,621 downwards.
AAAAGCAAACACTAGAAGAAAAGACAAAAGTATCTGTCAGTGAGGGAAAAATTATGGTGCCTTCAATTATATATTCTTTGATTTAGTCATAACTTAATAGCGTATCACATGCTAAGAGAGCCAGGTTTGGTGTAGTGGTTAAGGCACCAGGTGAGAAAACAGAAGGTGGCGAGTTCTAGTCCCGCCTTAAGTATGAAAGCTGGCTGGGTGACTTTGGGCCAATCGCCAGGAGACGGTGAGTTCTAGTCCCGTCTTAGGTAGGAAAGCTGGCTGGGTGACTTTGGGCCAATCGCCAGGAGACGGTGAGTTCTAGTCCTGCCTTAAGTATGAAAGCTGGCTGGGTGACTTTGGACCAATCGCCAGGAGACGGTGAGTTCTAGTCCTGCCTTAGGTATGAAAGCTGGCTGGGTGACTTTGGACCAATTACCAGGAGACGGTGAGTTCTAGTCCTGCCTTAGGTATGAAAGCTGGCTGGGTGACTTTGGGCCAATCGCCAGAAGACGGTGAGTTCTAGTCCTGCTTTAGGCACGAAAGCCGGCTGGGTGACTTTGGGCCAGTCCCTCTCTCTTAGCCCAACCCATCTCACAGGGTTGATGTTGCGGGGAAAATAGGAACAGGAAGGTGTGTTGGATACATTTGATGCCTTGAGATTTTTTAAATATAATAATAATAATAATAATAATAATAATAATAATAATAATGATGATGATGATGATGATGATGATGATGATGATGATGATGATGATGATAAAGTTGGAAGGGACCTTGGAGGTCATCTAGTCCAACCCCCTGCCCAGGCAGGAACCCTACACCATTTCAGACAAACGGCTGTCCAGTCTCTTCTTAAAAACTTCCAGTGTTGGAGCATTCACCGCTTCTGGAGGCAGGTTGTTCCACTGCTTAATTGTTCTCACTGTCAGGAAGTTTCTCCTTAGTTCTAGGTTGCTTCTCTCCTTGATCAGTTTCCACCCGTTGCTTCTCGTCCTGCCTTCAGGCGCTTTGGAGAATAGCTTGACTCCCTCTTCTTTGGGGCAGCCCCTGAGATACTGGAACACTGCTATCATGTCCCCCCTCGTCCTTCTCTTCGTTAAACTGGACATACCCAGTTCCAGCATATATATAAACAATAAAGGTGGGATACCAACAAAACAAATAAATAGAAATAAATAAATAAGGGAGGGGTTTCTCAGACTTCCTAGGGAAAAAAGTTCCTTTTTAGGGGGGGCTAAAGAAAATGAGGGAGGGGAGCAAGGAGTGAAAATGGAGAGCAGCAGAGTTTTTGGGTTATCAGGAGCGGGCGCAGTGATGCAAGATGAGCAAAGATCACAGGAAAGGAAGCGTTGGATAGAAGCACCGAAAAGATAAGGGTAGGATTAGGTTACAGAGGTTTTCGGAAATGAGGACATGGATGGAAATTAACCAAAGAGTGAAGCAACCTGGAACTAAGGAGAAACTTCCTGACAGTTCGAACAATTAACCAGTGGAACTCCTTGCCTCCAGAAGCGGTGAATGCTCCAACACTGGAAGTTTTTAAGAAGAGACTGGACAGCCATTTGTCCGAAATGGGATAGGGTTTCCTGCCTGAGCAGGGGGTTGGACTAGATGACCTCCAAGGTCCCTTCCAACATTATTATTATTATTATTATTATTATTATTATTATTATTATTATTATTATTATTATTATTACTATTACTATTACTATTATTATTATTACTATTATTATTATTACTACTACTATTATTATTATTATTATTAGGGTCATAAGTCGCTTTTACTAGTGACTTGAAGCTGTAACTTCAAATGGTCACTAAATGAACTGTTGTAAGTCAAGGACGACCTGTGAGCAGTGATGACAGGGGTGGCTTTCAAAATAGTCAAGCTCCCACTTTGGATGACTCATAAATATTTGTGAACACAAATTGCACAAATACTGAAAAAAGTAATCTTTTACTCCTGCGAGCAGGTCTTGAAGTTCCAGAGGGTTTTTTATTCAGGAGGGGGCCTGATTTATTGTAGGAAAAAAGAGAATTCAAGGAGCTATACATGATGGGGGTAGGTGAAAATGTACGAAGGAACCTTTCGCGTTATGCATTTTTTTTTAAAAAAAAAACCAACAACACACCATACATAACTCTTAAGAGCAGGGTTTTTACGCGTGTATCTGACTGCCGATCCAGGGATTGTGTTAACTTGTAAGACTCGACTTCCTAACAGGAAGGTGAGGAACAAAAGACCCTCACAACAAGGATATTGGATGTAGCTTTAGCAGCTCGCAGTTGAATTCTCCAGCAAATAATTTTGCTGAAAGATCATATTTTGCTGAAAGATCTTCTGTGCAAAACACAGCCAGATAAAATGGGGATGCAACAGTCAGACCGACCCCCCCATCTCCAAGGAACAGGGACGAAACAGAATTCTTGGCAAAATGTCATTGTTCAATTTGCAGCGATGGTGATTTCCCATGAAGATTATATTTCCTGCTGCAAAGACTTTCCTTATCACCCGATCTAGGACTTGTACAGATAGCCTAATGTCATGCCCCTTTGAATATTGTTGTCCTTTTATAAGAACTGGAGGTGCCTATAACCACCACCTGTTCACAAATTTGTGGTTGCTCATCAAATTCAGAAAGCATGTGCTGTAATATATTATATATATATAGCAGTGTTTCAATATTTGAGGGGCTGCCACAAAGAAGAGAGGGTCAACTTATTTTCCAAAGCGCCAGAAGGCAGGACAAGAAGCAAGGGATGGAAACTACCCAAGGAGAGAAGCAACCTGGAATTAAGGAGGAACTTCCTAACAGTGAGAACAGTTAACCAGTGGAACAGCTTGCCTCCAGAAGTTGTGGGTGCTCCATCACTGGATGTTTTTAAGAAGAGACTGGACAGCCACTTGTCCAAAATAATATAGGGTTTGCTGCTTAAGCAGAGGGTTAGACTAGAAGACCTCCAAGGTCCCTTCCAACTCTGTTATTGTATTGTATTGTATTGTATTGTATTGTATTGTATTGTATTGCATTGCATTGCATTCTATTCTATTCTATTCTATTCTATTCTATTCTATTCTATTCTATTCTGCATTCCTTCTATTCTATTCTATTCTATTCTATTCTATTCTATTCTATTCTATTCTATTCTATTCT
>NW_015390586.1:124656-132101 GCF_001527695.2 Protobothrops mucrosquamatus | reverse complement strand
TTCTATTCTATTCTATTCTATTCTATTCTATTCTATTCTGTTATTCTGACGGACATGGCACTTCTAGTAAATCAACATATGATGGATACACAGGAACCAAGCAGCTACCTCCACAGCAGATGGAAGCCAGGGTGAATTCAGATCTGGCAAGGTCAGCGATGGGATCGGGGCCAACGTACACCGACACCCGAAGCTGGATGGAGAAACACCCCCTCCCCATCCTTTGTTTTTAAAAGAATAACCCGGATCCCTTTCAATATTTGCTTTCGAAATTCCTTGGCACAAACGCAGCACCAGTACCAGTAAAAGAGAAATCACAACAACACAAAACCACAAAGGAGGTCACGGAACTGGGAGAAAACGTTTCGGTGACATTCAGAGTTCTTTAGCAATCCAGCTCTCAGCTTTCAAAGTGATGGCCAGCATGATTTTAAAGGAGAACCATAAGTTGAACCGAAGGCAGCAAAGCAGTAAGTTACAACGACAACGACAACAGCCACAACAAAGTTACATCTTTGAACTATTCCTCCAAGCGCAGCTGAGAAAGTCTGACTGTGAATCATTTGTTTATTGTGGCACATACTAGGAACGTAAGTTAGTGAAGTTGTTATTTTAGCGAGACAAAATAGGTAACTACGATACGCATACTGATGCCATGTTTCCTGCCTTTATTTTTCATTTTTTAGATTTCTATCCTGCTGGATTTAATCAGACTCTTGGTTCCTTACCAACAAGATAAAGCACCATGCTTTTTTAAAAAAATAAATAAATTAGCAAATCAAGAGCAGCAAAACGCAACCAAACTTCTCATAACATGTAAAACTCCGAACAAGCTGGCATTGCAACACAAACCTGCTAGAAGAGCTGTGTCTTCTTCTGGCAGGTAACCAAGATAGGAGCTGGTCTGACCTCAAAGGGGAGGCTGTTCTAAATAGCTGGCGTTGCCCCTGAAAAATAAGAAATTCCTTCTTGATTTCGCTAATGTGACAAGGGTGGGATTGCTATATTCATCTTACATCCTCTAGGGCAGGGGTCTTCAAACTTGGCCCTTTTGTGACCTCTGGACTTCAACTCCCAGAATTCCTCAGCCAGCATGCCTGGCTGAGGAATTCTGGGAGTTGCAGTCCACAAGTCATCAAAGGGCCAAGTTTGAAGACCCCTGCCCTAGAGACAATAAGCTATGTGGGGCCCTTGGTGCTGTTTGACCTTGGTGGTTTTCTTGCAGATGTTTCATTACCAAACTGGGTAACATCATCAGCGGTAGAAACTCTACTCCCTTTTAGCGCTGATGATGTTCTCTAGTTGGGTAATGAAACGTCTGCAAGGATAACACCATGCTTAGATAGCACCAAGAACCGCACATGAGCTTCTGTTGGTACAATAAACCATTTAATCCCATATAAAGGTACAATCTCAAGAGTCACGATTTGGATAACCCTTATTGTCATTTTTTTTTCCCTGTGGGCACAATGGCACACATTAGAAATGAAATTTAGTTGCTTCCTCTCAAAAGTGTGTTGTTGTTAGTTGCGAAGTCGTGTCTGACCCATCGTGACCCCATGGACAACGTTCCTTCAGGCCTTCCTGTCCTCTACCATCTTCTGGAGTCCATTTAAGCTCACACCTACTGCTTCAGGGACTCCATCCAGCCACCTCCTTCTCTGTCGTCCCCTTCTTCTCTTGCCCTCCATCTTTCCCAGCATTAGGCTCTTCTCCAGGGAGTCCTTCCTTCTCATTAGGTGGCCAAAGGACTTGAGTTTCAACTTCAGGATCTGGCCTTCTAAAGAGCAGTCGGGGTTGATCTCCTCTAGCACTGACCGGTTGGATCGCCTTGCAGTCCAGGGGACTCGCAGGAGTCTTCTCCAGCACGAGTTCAAAGGCCTCCATTCTTTGGCGCTCAGCCTTTCTTATGGTCCAACTTTCTCAGCCATGGCCTTGACTATACATATTTTTGTTGGCAGGGTGATGTTACATAACACACATAACACACATTTAAAACTTACTACATGCAACATATGTATCAACCTACACCCTTACATATAAGTAACATAGAAATATTATTCACTGTCCATCTTGAATACATAATACTCAAATATTTTTTAATACTGAAATTGCAATTTCTACATTTCACAACTTACATCCTGGCCCAAGAGTGACATTTGCCTTCGGTGCTCCAAAATCTCTTGATTTTGCAACGTTTGTTTACCAGCGTTTTCGGGCCCGGCATCAAATGATTTTTGCAATACTAAGTTTTCTTTCTTCCCAGCCAAGGGGAATGTTGGAAAGAAATGCAATATCAAAGAGGCAACGGACTCTGTCCATCAGCAACATAATTCTAGAAACAGAACAAAAGAAATAAAGAACTAAAAGAACCAAATTTGGCCTTGTGGAAAAAGCCAGTAAAAATAAGTTCCAAAATAGGTTGGATTCAACAATGGGTTGCAAAGAAAAAAACACCAAAATCTAGAAAAACTGTCTTAAGGTGCCCAACAGTTGTTTGTGATGATCAATGAAGACATGGATTCTGGTTTGTGTCTGAGCAGGGGTTTGGACTAGAAGACCTCCAAGGTCCCCTCCAACTCTGTTATTCTATTCTATTCTATTCTGTTCTGTTCTGTTCTGTTCTGTTCTATTCTATTCTATTCTATTCTATTCTATTCTATTCTATTCTATTTCTATACTCTATTCTATTCTATATTCCAATATCTGTTCTATTCTATTCTATTCTATTCTATTCTATTCTATTCTATTCTATTCTATTCTATTCTATATTCCAATATCTGTTGTATTCTATATTCCAATATCTGTTGTATTCTATATTCCAATATCTGTTGTATTCTATATTCCAATATCTGTTCTGTTCTATTCTATTCTATATTCCAATTTCTATTCCAATTTCTATTCTATTCTATTCTATTCTATTCTATATTCCAATTTCTATTCTATATTTCAATTTCTATTCTATTCTATTCTATTCTATTCTATTCTATATTCCAATTTCTATTCTATATTCCAATTTCTATTCTATTCTATTCTATTCTATTCTATTCTATTCTATTCTATTCTATTCTATTCTATTCTTTCAACCCAGATCACCTGACAGGGTTTTTTTTGTTGTGGGGAAAATAGAAGGAGAAAGATCTGATGGGTATGGTTCTCACCTTAAGAAAAAATAAGGCCAGGATATAAATAAATAAATAGATAGATAGATAAATAAATAAATAAATTTATGAACGAATAGACCAGTGGATCTATCTATTCTACAGTATTTCTGTATATAATTTGCAGTTCGGCTATGTGTCCCTGAACGGCTTTCCTTCGATGGCTGGATCCTGTCTTTTGCCTTCATCAGGAGTGTGAACGCTACCGGCGTGGTAGCGATAACACCACACTAATTAAATAATAATTTAATGTTTCTCATTGAAACTCAAGTCCTTTGGCCACCTAATGAGAAGGAAGGACTCCCTGGAGAAGAGCCTGATGCTGGGAAAGATGGAGGGCAAGAGAAGAAGGGGATGACAGAGAAGGAGGTGGCTGGATGGAGTCACTGAAGCGGTAGGCGTGAGCTTCAATGGACTCCAGAAGATGGCAGAGGACAGGAAGGCCTGGAGGAACGTTGTCCATGGGGTCGCAATGGGTCGGACAAGACTTCACAACTAACAACAACAATGTTTCTCACTAACCTAAGGTTCTGCATTAAACAGAAAATGCTCAACAGATGCTGGCTATAGAGTGGTGCATATTTCGAACAAAAAAAAAATAAAAATAAAAAACAAAGCTTAAATATTTTCCAATTCAAAGACACCCACATCCCATTTCTGCTGATCCAAGCCACAACCATCAGTTTTATCTTGAAATTAACTGAGTTACTCCGAAAGCTGCCGGTCTCCTTTGACCTTAGAACTGCATTTACAAAAAAAAAAAACAACCAAAAAAAACAACTGTTGGCCTTGAAAGGTTGCTGACACAGGCAACGTTTGTGTGGATTGAAAAGAGACAGCAAACTCTCCAGTAAACACCTTGAAAGGTTTGTGCCTTGTTGCGTCAGGGGCCTGAATAGCTGCAGAATCAGCAGTTTGGAGAGACCCGCAGCCACAGGAGAAAAGAAAAAGAAAAAGAAAAGAAAGGAGAGGAAAGGAAAGGAAAGGAAAGGAAAGAGAAAAGAAACACAGATAATTGGAAAGGAAAGGAAAGGAAAAAAGGAAAGGAAAGGAAAGGAAAGGAAAGAAGAAAGAAACACAGATAATTGGAAAGGAAAGGAAAGGAGAGGAGAGGAGAGGAGAGGAGAAAAGAGGAGAGGAGAGGAAAGGAAAGGAGAGGAGAGGAAAGGAAAGGAAAGAAGGAAAGGAAAGGAAAGGAAAGGAGAGGAGAGGAAAGGAAAGAAGGGAAGGAAAGGAAAGGAAAGAAGAAAGAAACACAGATAATTGGAAAGGAAAGGAGAGGAGAGGAGAGGAGAAAAGAGGAGAGGAGAGGAAAGGAAAGGAAAGGAAAGGAGAGGAAAGGAAAGGAAAGAAGGGAAGGAAAGGAAAGGAAAGGAAAGGAAAGGAAAGGAAAGGAAAGGAAAGGAAAGAAGAAAGAAACACAGATAATTGGAAAGGAAAGGAAAGGAGAGGAGAGGAAAGGAAGGAAAGAAAAAGAAACACAGATAATTGGAAAGGAAAGGAAAGAAAAGGAGAGGAGAGGAGAGGAAAGAAAAGGAAAAGAAAGAAACACAGATAACTGGAAAGGAAAGGAAAGGAGAGGAGAGGAGAGGAGAGGAGAGGAGAGGAAAGGAAAGGAAGGAAAGAAGAAAGAAACACAGATAATTTGAAAGGAAAGGAAAGGAAAGGAAGGAAAGAAAAAAGAAACACAGATAATTGGAAAGGAAAGGAAAGGAAAGGAAAGGAGAGGAGAGGAGAGGAGAGGAGAGGAAAGGAAGGAAAGAAGAAAGAAACACAGATAATTGNAAGGAAAGGAAGGAAAGAAGAAAGAAACACAGATAATTTGAAAGGAAAGGAAAGGAAAGAAAGAAAAAAGAAACACAGATAATTGGAAAGGAAAGGAAAGGAAAGGAGAGGAGAGGAGAGGAGAGGAAAGGAAGGAAAGAAGAAAGAAACACAGATAATTGGAAAGGAAAGGAAAGGAGAGGAGAGGAAAGGAAAGGAAAGGAAAGGAAAGGAGAGGAGAGGAGAGGAGAGGAAAGGAAGGAAAAAAGAAAGAAACACAGATAATTGGAAAGGAAAGGAAAGGAGAGGAGAGGAGAGGAAAGGAAAGGAAAGGAAAGGAAAGGAAAGGAAAGGAAAAGAAACACAGATAATTGGAAAGGAAAGGAAAGGAAAGACAGATAACTATTAATGAGAAAAAAAAGTAATTTTTTGTGACTTCTTTCCCATTTTCCACTGCGGTCTGTTTTACTTGTATTGTTCCACTGAGGAATTCTGAATTAGACACACAATGCATATTTGTTTTGTTTTGTTATGAAACAATAGGCGATAGTATCCAAAGGCTTCCAAAAACAATTGTTTGATGAAGGATGAAACAACATCTCTGCTCTTCCAAGGTCAGACATTAAGCAATGTCAGGACCTCTATGGTATCCTTGCTCTTGCTCTTAAATTAAAATTAAAATAACCAAGACATTAAAAAGAAAAGGAATAACAAAACTCTCACAAGACACTGAAATGCAGATGATTCAGGCAATGGTGTTCAAAACCTTGCAACAGCTGGCATGAAGCTACAAAACCTCAAGGTCTTCCAAGGAAGGGAGAGAGGGAGGGAAGGGTGGAAGAGGGAGGAAGGAAAGAGAGAAAAGGAGAAGATGGAAGGAAGTGAAGGAGGAAAGGGAAGAGAAGGTCGGAGGAAGGGAGGGAGGGAGGGAGGGGTGGAGAAGGAGGGAGGAAGGAAGGAGAGAAAGGGAGAGGAGGGAAGAAAAGGAAGAAGGAAGGCATGAGGTCAAAGAAAGAAAGAAGAGGAAGGAAGGAAGGAAGAAGAAGGAAGGAAGGAAAGAAAGAAGGGAGGGAGGGAGGAAAGGGTGGAGAAGGAGGGAAGAATGAAGAAAAGAGGAAGGGAGAGGAGGAAAGAAAGGGAAGAGGGAAGGGACGAGGTCAGAGGAAGGAAGGAAGGAAGGAAGAAAAAGGAAGGAAGGAAGGAAGGAGGAAGAAGGAAGGAAAGAAAGGAGGGAGGGAGGAAAGGGTGGAGAAGGAGGGATGAATGAAGAAGAGAGAAAGGGAGAGGGAAGGGACGAAGTCAGAGGAAGGAAGGAAGGAAGGAAGGAAGGAAGGAAGGAAGGAAGGAAGGAAGGAGAGTCCATGCAAGATCTTGCGAAATTTTATTATTCTTGAACCATGATGAAGTAAGATGTAGAGCTAAAACTTTGGAGCTCCGATATGATTTTAGGCTATTACTCAGGATTGTGGAATAGAAGTTCAACCCTGGGGGTGGGGGGAAAATTCCTTACTTTTAACCAAATGCAAATGATTCTGAAATGCATCCAAATGTTTTCCTGCCCCGTCAATAAGGGTGATGCCAGAGAAAGCATGAAGGTTTGCCATTTTGTGCTGGAGGGAAGGAAAACCACGCACACTCATCACTTCACCCTGGATGGAAGAAACATTGTGAGAGTTTTCCGAGAGGCAAGAAAAATCACGCACAGTTCCCACTTGGTAACCGTGCTACGGCTTTTGGGATGGATTGGTTGACATGCTTGTATATTTCTGGAAAAATACCTGAGAATGTAGAGTGGGGAACACGGATCATCAGACTCCCAGGTTACACCTGGAAGCTACTAAGGAGCCTGTTGAGGTATGTACAGTACACACAGGGCTGAAATCTATTCGGCCCAAAATAAAAATGGAGCTTTTTCCTAAGAACAACAGAGTTGGAAGGGACCTTGGGGGGTCATCTAGTCCAACCCCCTGCACAAGCAGGCGATCATATATCACTCTGGACAAATGGCTGTCCAATCTCTTCTTAACAACCTCCAATGATGGAGCACCCACAACTTCTGGAGGCAGGTTGTTCCACTGGTTAATTATTCTCACAGTCAGGAATTTTTTTTTTTTTTTAGTTCTAGCTTGCTTCTCTCCTTGATTAGTTTCCATCCATTGCTTCCTGTCCTGCCTTCAGGCACTTTGAAGAAGAGCTTGACTCCCTCTTCTTTGGGGCAGCCCCTGAGATACTGGAAGACGGCTATCATGTCCCCCCTCGTCCTTCTCTTCATTAAACTAGACATTCCCAATTCCTGCAACCGTTCGTCGTGTGTTTTAGCGTCCGGTCCCCTGATCATCTTTGTTGCTCTTCTCTGCACTCTTTCCAGAGTCTCAACATCTTTTTTTACATCGTGGTGACCAAAACTGGATGCAGTATTCCAAGTGTGGCCTTACCAAGGGGTTGTAAAGTGGTATTAACACTTCCCGTGATCTTGATTCCATCCTTCTGTTGATGGAGCCCAGGATTGCATTGGGTTTT
>NW_015390586.1:115001-124495 GCF_001527695.2 Protobothrops mucrosquamatus | reverse complement strand
TCCGGTCCCCTGATCATCTTTGTTGCTCTTCTCTGCACTCTTTCCAGAGTCTCAACATCTTTTTTTACATCGTGGTGACCAAAACTGGATGCAGTATTCCAAGTGTGGCCTTACCAAGGGGTTGTAAAGTGGTATTAACACTTCCCGTGATCTTGATTCCATCCTTCTGTTGATGGAGCCCAGGATTGCATTGGGTTTTTTGGCAGCTGCAGCACATTGCTGGCTCATATTTAAAAGATTTGTGCACTAGGACTCCAGGATCCTTCTCACAATTACACGTTCCACCTATTCTTTATCTGTCCATTTGGTTTTTCTTGCCTGTGTGTAAAACCTTTCTTTTGTCAGATGCTAGGAGAAAGTAGGACCGGCCAGAGTTTGGACTGCAACCACAGCCTCTGAAGGCATGACAGCCGGAAAGATAAGCTTGAAAAAGCAAATAAACACAAAGAGAAAACACAGTCACCACACCATTGTACAATCAGATGGGGGACAGGAATGGGTTTTCTCCAATTCTTCTCATTTGTTAAGTCACTGGACCCACTGGACAATTTCAAACAAGCCAGCTTGGCACCAGTGGGAAAATTTCTGCCTCCTACTTTCCTAGGTTGCGACAGTTTGTTTTAAAACATTGCCCGCTTTGCTTTAAACCACAGCCTGGAGTTTTATTTCCTGCTTCCTGGTTATTCCCTCCAAACAATAGCAGAGGTCAGAAAAGGTGCCGTGTTTCATGCTGGTTCTTCTGAGTCAGCTTCTTCTTATTATTATTATTCTTTTTTTTTTGTCCACAAAGTGAGCAATCACTACACAGGCTGAAGTCTCTGGGAATTTTGCCATCAATTTCAGGGAAAGAAAGAAATTCAGAGCCAGGGCTACTAGACTTGAAGGAGAATTTTGCGTCTTGGATTTCATGCTCCTACGCCAGGGGTGAGCAACCTTGGCTCTTTTATGACTGGTGGACTTCAACTCCCAGAATTCCTGAGCCAGTCATGCTGAGGAGAAAGGAAGAGGTTTCCAAGCTGAGCCATGCTGGTTCAGGAATTCTGGGAGTTGAAGTCCACAAGTCATGAAGGGGCCATAATTCCTCCATGCTGGCCAGGAATTCTGGGAGTTGAAGTCCATGAGTCATCAAAGAGCCCAGGTTGCCTACCCCTGCTCTAAACTAATAAAGTCTACATTAATTAACATTAATTATGCTTTCATATGTTCCTCTAAGTCAGGGGTAGGCAACCATGGCTCTTTTATGACTCGTGGACTTCAACTCCCAGAATTCCTGAGCCAGCCATGCTGAGGGGAAAGGGAGAGGTTTCCAAGCTGAGCCATGCTGGCTCAGGAATTCTGGGTGTTGAAGTCCACCAGTCATAAAGCGGCCTATAGCAGGGGTAGGCAACCTTGGCTCTTTTATGACTCGTGGACTTCAACTCCCAGAATTCTCCTGAGCCAGCCATGCTGAGGGGAAAGGGAGAGGTTTCCAAGCTGAGCCCTGCTGGCTCAGGAATTCTGGGAATTGAAGTCCACGAGTCTTAAAGTCGCCAAGGTTGAGGACCCCTGATATAGGGCAGGGGTGGGGAACCTTGGCTCTTTTATGACTCGTGGACTTCAACTCTCAGAATTCCTGAGCCAGCCATGCTGAGGGGACAGGGAGAGGCTTCCAAGCTGAGCCATGCTGGCTCAGGAATTCTGGGAGTTGAAGTCCACGAGTCATAAAAGAGCCAAGGTTGCCTACCCCTGGCCTAGGGCACAGGTGTAGATCCTTCAGTGTTATTTCTGGATAAACGCTACGCCTAATTTTGTTTTTTAAAAAAAAGTCTTCAATAATCCCTCGGGACCTAAAACTTTCACCAGTCTACTTGACGTGAAATATGCACAAGGAGAAATGAGGGAGTCGGTTCCCACAGCTCAGCCAGACTTAGCAGTAGTGCTGGGAAGAGGGCCTGTCTATCCACCTGGTGAATAATATGGACAATTTGAATTTCCACCTTCCTGAGTTTATAAGAAAAAGCATCGTTCTCACTTCATCTGGGCAGGAGAGATGGACCTGTGTAGGCTCTAAAAGATAGCATGAAACATATGTTGAGTGCAGTGTGGGAAGTCTTTTTTGCCACATTTGTTGTGTGAATCCCTGCAGTTGTTAAATGAGTAACACGGTTGTTAAGTGCATCTGGCTTCCTCACTGACTTTGCTCGTCAGAAGTTCACAAAAAGGGAATCGCAGGACCCCCGTCATAAATGATGGAAACTGATCAAAGAGAGAAGCAGCCTGGAATTAAGGAGAAACTTCCTTAATTGAGGACAATCAACCAGTGGAACAGCTTGCCACCAGAAATCATGGGCGCTCCCTCAGTGGAGGTTTTTAAGAAGAGACTGGACAATCACCTGTCTGAGATGGCATAGGTACTCCTGCTTGAGCAGGGGGCTGGACTGGAAGACCTCCAAGGTCCCTTCCAGATCTATTCTATTCTATTCTATTCTATTCTATTCTATTCTATTCTATTCTATTCTACTCTATTCTATTCTATTCTGTTCTGTTCTGTTCTATTTTCTATTCTATTCCATTTTCTATTCTGTTCTATTTTCTATTCTATTCTATTCTATTCTATTCTATTCTATTCTATTCTATTCTATTCTATTCTATTCTATTCTATTTTCTATTCTATTCTATTCTATTCTATTTTATTCTATTCTACTCTACTTTACTCCTGCTTGAGCAGGGGGCTGGACTAGAAGACCTCCAAGATCCCTTCCAGCTTCTATTCTATTCTATTCTATTCTATTCTATTCTATTCTATTCTATTCCAATTTCTATTCCATTCTCTTCTCTTCTCTTCTCTTCTCTTCTCTTCTCTTCTCTTCTCTTCTATTCTATTCTATTCTATTCTATTCTAATCTAACCTAATTCTATTCTACCTTACTCCACTCCACTCCACTCCACTCTATTCCATTCCATTCCATTTTCTATTCTATTCTGTTCTATTTCTATTGGCAAATCATGTGACCAGGGGGATGCCACAATGTCGTTAAGTGTGAAAAATGGTCATAAGTCACTTTTTTTCAGTGCCATTGTAACTTCAAACGGTCACTAAACAAATAGTTGTAAATCGAGGACTATCTGTACAGAATTTGTGACCGCCATCTCCACAATTAAAAGAACATGCCTAGGGTGTATTGCAGGCAGTCTTTCCTTAAGTAGTAGGGCACCAATGTTTAGGTGTATGAATAAAACTGGAAAAACACAGCAATAATGAATAGGTCACATGACTTATTAAAAAATGCTTTTAAAGTTAAAAAAGGGATGATTAAAGTAAATAATTATAATAAAATATGGGATGATTTTATATAAAAAAAATCTTGGTGGAAGGCAAAGGGAATAAACCTACTCCAGGAATATATGCTGTTTTGGAGGGGATAAGGGGCACAATTGAAATATATTGTATATCGTTAGTTGTTATACGAGAAGAAATAGAGGTAATAAAAATAGTCTCCAGGGGGGTGAGTGCACTGTAGTATTTGTATTTTTTTTTATACTGTTTTTTTATTTAGACTTCTATGTATTATGTTTGTATTATTTGTATTTGAATAAAATAAAAATATTTTTTTATATACTCCGTCGTTTTACTAATCGCAAACACCATTGTTGTCTCTCCTTTCCAACCCCCCCCCCCAAAAAAGCTCCCACGAGGTGTTTTTGTTTTTTTTAATAAGAGTGTGGAACATGGGAATTGTGTATTAAAAGTGAGACATAGGGAGACACGAGATAATAAAAGCAAAAGCGATTATGGCTACCTCTTGACAGGAAGCGCAATATGGCTGGATAACTTCCTTTCACAATCCAACGCCGAAATACTCGCTCTTATCTCCAAATATATCACACGTTAATAAAAGAGCCAGGTGACTAATTCCACTCAATTCCATTTATAGATTAGCCTGATAAAAAAAGGTATCTGGGTGTTTTGTTTCCCCTGCATGAATATTCATGCTCAGCTTTTACAACTAGATGGCTCCTACCTGCAGTGTGAGAACAGACAGTAGGAAGGGCTCTATTATGTCAAAGGAAAACAGCGCTGGAGCTATAAGCCAAGGGCCCTGCCTTTTATTTTACAAGAAAAATGTGCAAACCTGCTGGAGCTTCCATCTTTCCCATTAATTCTTGAGACATATTACAAGGTGTATTGCGGAGAGGTTGAGTTGCTGATATTGTGCCTCGGAGGAGGGGACTAAATGCTGTCTGAGCTTGGTTGTTTTCTGGCAGATGTTTCATTACCCAACTGGATAATGTCATCAGTGCTAGAAGACAAAGGGATTTGAGGAGAGGAGGAGGAGGAAGAGGAGGAGGAGGAGGAGGAGGAGGAGGACGACTATGACGACGACTATGACGACGACTATGAAATCGTTGGCACTCTCTGAGCTTGGTTGTTTGCTGGCAGATGTTTCATTACCCAACTGGATAATGTCATCAGTGCTAGAAGAGAAAGGGGTTGGAGGAAGAGGAGGACGACGACTATGAAATCGTTGGCGCTCTCTGAGCTTGGTTGTTTGCTGGCAGATGTTTCACTACCCAACTGGGTAACATCATCAGTTCTCAGAGAGCATACCCCATTTCCTTCTGGCCCTGATGATGTCACTTAGTTGTGGATGCTCCAAGACTGGAGGTTTTTAAGAAGAGATTGGACAACCATTTGTCTGCCAGGGTATAGTTTTTCCTGCCTGAGCAGGGGGGTTGGACTAGAAGCCCTCCAAGGTCCCTTCCAACTCTGTTATTCTGTTAATCCCCATAATCCTGCTGGGGAGATACAGGATATCTGAAGTGCATCAAAGCAGACGAGTACACATTTCCTCTTAGGCAGCTGCACTTCTAAGTCAACCTTTAGAGCAGGGGTCTTCAAACTTGGCCCTTTTATGACTTGTGGACTTCAGCTCCCAGAATTCTTCAGCCAGCATGCCTGGCTGAGGAATTCTGGGAGTTGCAGTCCACAAGTCATCAAAGGGCCAAGTTTGAAGACCCCTGCTTTAGAGAGTATGGAAGATTTTGGTTAGAGGGCCTATATTTTCATTATCAAGGAGGCATCAAATTCAACATCTCTCTCTCTCTCTCTCTCTCTCTCTCTCTCTCTCTCTCTCTCTCTCTCTCTCTCCTCTACTAGTTTCTAAAAGCAGCAGCATCCTAGTTACTCTATTCTGCTTCTTGTTTTTTGTATGAATGTTTGGAACGTGCAGTCATCAAGACCGAAGAACTTCTCCCTTTTTGAATATGAAACTCTGCAAAACACCCTTTACTCTGATCATGCTCCATTGCTACTTTGCACACAAAGTTTTAGACAGAAAGGGAAGAAGAAATGAGATATGCTTGCAAGGACACGCATACACACACATCCATCTGAATATGCGTATGTGTGTGTATGTGTTTGTGTGTGTGTGTGTGTGTATTCATTTGAATCATGGGTTGCCACATTAAAAACGGATTGATTTGCAACTGTTAATTAATTACACAATTGTACCATGATGGATAAGAGAGTTATCCTGACCTCTGAAAAATCTCGGCATTATGCTGGCTCATCTGATACAGAGAGCTTCAAGGAACATCTTAAGTGAGGATTGGAGTGTTTTCACCATCCAAGAACACACCATATTTCCTTAAGGAAAAAGTAAAAGTTATTCAAAACCACAACATAAATCAAAGGGAAAAAGAAAAGAAAACAGATAAAGTCCAGCAGGGGGGTTAAAAGAAATCAACAATCAGCCAACCAGTCAATTTTTGAAGATAAAAAAACAAAATAGAACTGAAGATTCAAAAAGTGAAGTTAAAACTCATGCATGATTAAGAAAACAAACTGCCGAGAGGAAGATGGATGACCAGTGACTTTCTGACCATTCCCAGAAGGAACTGGAATCTTCAAGACTCCCCTTCCCAGATGGGTCCATGGCCACCTAAAAGCCATCTTGAATCATTCCTAAGTGCTCCCCTTCAAATCCAGGGAGCAGCAAACAATATTTGTCTCAAATGTTCCCTGCTTGATCAGGAGATTGGACTAGAAGACCTCCAAGGTCTATTCCAACTCTGATATTCTGAGGCTCCGTGTTAGCTGCTGCCCTCAATGTTGACAACAGAGATAATCCTCAAAGCTTGGGAAATGTAGAACGAACAATGATTGTGTCATCCTCTAAACAAACAAAGAGAGAAAGTAACACCAGATCAAACATTATCAGGATACTGCAATGATATTGAAGAATTAGGCAATAAGATTTTCAAGAATGGGTGTATAGACAGCACAGTACTCCAACCACTGCTGAACCAAGATCTTTCCCTGGTATGTTTGTGTATGTGCCAGATTCCCCCCCCCCCACACACACACTGCTAGATCATTCCTCATAAACTGGAGTTATGACTTCCCTGGATGTAGGAGAAGGAATGGCAAAACTTGGAGGTGGAGTGAAAAGGGGGATCAGCCTAGAATCATTACATAGCCACAAGTGGACTAAGCCCAGCCCTATTGAGTGTCATTGGCCCTTATCTAACCAAGTGTCCAGCATTAGTTGAGAAGATTCAGGTAATATATCCCACAAGTGGCAAGGAAGAAAAGGATTTTAATGTAGCATCTTCCAGACAATTCAAATAACGCTAAGCAGAAATTCAAATTGAAGCTCAAATATTTTGGCCACTTAACAAGAAGAGAAGAGACTCCGTGGAAAAGACTCTGATATTGGGAAAGATGGAAGGCAGAAAAAGAAGGGGATGGCAGAGGAGAAGATGGTTAGGTAGCATCATCGACACAACAAACATGAATTTGGGCAAACTCTGGGAGACAGTGGAGGACAGGAGAGTCTGGCCTGCTGTGGTCCATGAGGCCACAAAGAGTCAGACACAACTTAGCGGCTGAACAACAACAGACAAGCTTTCCATGAGTTCGGATCAGAGCTGGTCTATATACACATCATAGTTGCAGTCATTAAAATAGCAGCTGCATGTCACATCCAACTCCTAGCACATGTTTAAGAGCTGGGAACAGGTTGGGTTCCACCTTCAATTGACCCAGAGCCATCCTGGTCTTAGTAATCAAGTTCATCCTGTGTGATTCAAAAGAGATGACTGCCTCAGACCTCCTTAATGAGTTAAATATAGACCACACGATGTGTACTGTGTGTTCCTCACGAGAATCAAAGAGCTGTGACCGAGCCAGAAAGGTGGATACACATTTGGAGCACATATTTTACCGAGGTTCCAAGAAGACTTGCCCGGCATCCATATTTGCTTTACATCAGCAAACAGTTGTGGGTGATGTAAAACTGTCAGAAATCACTTTCTCCCGGAGCAGTCCTTTATAATAGAAGAATTAACAGCCTGTTTGTTAACATTTCCCCTTGTAATTAGGAAATACCAATATGAAACAAGAATAGCTCGCTTACCACAAGTGCAGTTGGGCTGAATTGACTACTCCACAAAATGTGTGGCTAGGCATAACATATCCCTTTAAGGCAGTGGTTCTCAACCTTTTTAATGCCGCAACCCCCAACCGTCGTAAGTCGAGGACTAAACCGGTCGTAAGTCGAGGACTAAACCGGTCGTAAGTCGAGGACTAAACCGGTCGTAAGTTGAGGACTAAACCGGTCGTAAGTCGAGGACTACCCAACCGGTCATAAGTCGAGGACTTTCCCTGCCCGGGAGCGCCGCGCATGCGTGGTTCTGACCCCTGCGCCGGCCGAGGCGTAGCTGGCAAGCGGCAGAGACGGAGCAGGCCGACCACCAGCTGGCCCAGCTCAAGGGAGGTAAGGCACCCGCCAGAAAAGGGGGAAAAAATGGCGGACAGCCTTGCTTGGCGACCCCCGTGAAATGGCTGATCGACCCCAAATGGGGTCGCGACCCATAGGTTGAGAACCGCTGCTTTAAGGAATGTCGTAAACCTGTTAACAAGAAGCATTCAGTTTAAGCAGGCATGGGTTATGCAAGTTGGCTATGTTTCATGTTAGATTATATGTGGATACCCAGTGGATAATGTTAATGCAACTACATGGGTACTATAAATGCAGAAATGTCTAACATCCTGACATACAGCATCACAGTCTGGTTTGGAAGCATCACCGCTTCAGACAGGAAGGCGGTGCAGAGAGTGGTGAGGACAGCAGAAAAGATCATTGGCAGTTCCCTCCCTCCCATCCAGGACATGGCACACAAGGGTTGCTTGAGCAGGGTCCGTAAGATTTTCTGGGACACTACACACCCTCTCCACGACCTGTTTTCCTTGTTACTTTCTGGGAAGAGGCTTCGTGGTATCCGTAGCAGAACATCCAGATTCAGCCATAGTTTCATTCCATACAGCATTAACCTTGTGAACTCTCAAGCCTCCTCCTTCCGTTATATACTCAAGATGGAGAGTATTTAATATTTATTTGTTATGTATATGTAGGGGTGTGGCTCTATACCAGGGGTAGGCAACCTTGGCTCTTTTATGACTGGTGGACTTCAACTCCCAGAATTCCTGAGCCAGCCATGCTGAGGGGAAAGGGAGAGGTTTCCAAGCTGAGCCATGCTGGCTCAGGAATTCTGGGAGTTGAAGTCATAAAAGAGCCAAGGTGGCCTACCCCTGGTCTATACATATGTTATATATAGTATGTTTAGGTGTGTGTCATGTATGTGTTTCATTTTGAGAGCGGGCAACTAAATGTCATTTTTGATGTGTGCCGTTGTGCCCACAGTAAAAACAAATGACAATAAAGGTTAGCAAGGAAAACATGGGACCACCATGACCTGGGTAACTGGGAATATCCATAGACTTCCAATTGAACAGCATAATTGCCTTGAACTAAAATCTGGACTTTAGTAATATTAAAATCACAGTAAACTCTCTTGTACTTGACAGGTCTCACCACATTTTAATAAACCGAGTTGTCTGCAACCCACGAGCAAAGAACGAGAAAGATTTGCTAACAGGAATAAGGTTTTATTGTACTGTACTGTATGCATAGCTCTCTGGGTTAGATTTTAGGCCACGGGTAACTACAACTTGGCATTGCTTTCTCTCTGGATGATGGGGAGTGAACGTCGTCGTGTTTGCAGGTTGTTAAGGAAACGGAGCGGGACAAAGATCACTTGGAATTCTCTGCTTAATGCTGTTTTGTCAAAGCTGAAAGGAGTCTGGGTTTTAAAAATAAACAGGACACACTCTGAAGCTAACAAGCTCTGTCAAACATTTGGGGCAGGAAAGAGCTAAATCTAAACTTTGGTAGCAGACCCTACGTTTTTCTTCCGAGCCACGATTCACGCCCGCACAAGATGTGGGGGAGAAGACGTGCTCCTGCATTTAAAAACTTTTGGAGCATTTGAGCTGATGCAGAGCATCCACAATGTCTGGTCAAAAAAGTCAAGGTGACAAGCCACCATGGTGCGGTGGGCCTAATATATTCAAATAGATAAGATGTGTATTCTGAATATTAGACTTTGTAGTAGTAGTAGTAATAATAATAATAATAATAATAATAATAATAATAATAATAATAATAATAATA
>NW_015390586.1:110390-114585 GCF_001527695.2 Protobothrops mucrosquamatus | reverse complement strand
ACTTTTGGAGCATTTGAGCTGATGCAGAGCATCCACAATGTCTGGTCAAAAAAGTCAAGGTGACAAGCCACCATGGTGCGGTGGGCCTAATATATTCAAATAGATAAGATGTGTATTCTGAATATTAGACTTTGTAGTAGTAGTAGTAATAATAATAATAATAATAATAATAATAATAATAATAATAATAATAATAATAATAATAATATAGTAATAGTACTATTACAATAGTAATAGGCGCATTGGGTGCAATCCCAAAACAACTGGAGCACCACTTGAACACCATCGGCATTGACAAATTCGCCATTAGTCAATTGCAAAAGGCGGCCTTACTAGGAACTGCTTCCATCCTGCGACGATATCTATAATAACATCAAACATCCACATCTGCCTATCCCAGGTCCTGGGTAAGGACTTGATAGGTAGACAAAAATGCCAAATCCAGTCTGAACATCTGGCTGATTGTGCGACGATCCATAATAATAATAATAAAGTTGGAAGGGACCTTGGAGGTCATCTAGTCCAACCTCCTGCTCAGGCAGGAAACCCTATACTATTTCAGACAAATGTTAAAAACAATGGATGGAAACTAATCAAGGAGAGAAGCAACCTAGAACTAAGGAGAAACTTCCTGACAGTGAGAACAATTAATCAGTGGAACAACCTGCCTCCAGAAGTGGTGAGTGCTCCAACACTGGAAGTTTTTAAGAAGAGACTGGACAGCCATTTGTCCAGAATAGTATAGGGTCTCCTGCTTGAGCAGTGGGTTGGTCTAGAAGATCTCCAAGATCCCTTGCAGCTCTATTCTGACTGAACTGTAGTTCATCATTTTCATTGCATAATTTGAACTATAGGTCAGAACTATTTCCAGTAGAACATTTTTATTAGAGTCTTGCCAATTTCTAAGCATCTTTTAGAAGTATTGCAACTCTCTCTCTCCCTCTCCCTCCCTCTCCCTCTCTCTCTCTCGATCTTATAGTTGCCTCAAAAATTAAGTTAATCCTCACAGCGATGAGGATTCTAGATTATAGCCTGAGTTCTCCATTTCTTCCACTGAGAGCCTTCTACTATGCCCAAGGCTTAAAATCTGCTTTATGACACGTCCGAAAAATGCATTAAACTGCATCTTTAATTTCCTTTAAAAACAAAAACTGCAGCATTCCACAGTTATCTCCCTAATATTCCTGCTACTATCGTTCCAGTGCTATTTCTCCATCCCTTGACCCGTTAAAAATTTCTGGGACTACATCTAAAAAGCCCACCGGTAGGAAATAGAGCAGGGGTGTCAAACTCAATGTCATTGAGGGCCGCATCAGCATTGCGGTTGCCCTCGGGGGGGGTCCGGGTGGGTGCGGCCTACTGGGGGGGCTTGGATGGAGTGGGTGTGGCCTCCTGGGTGGGCGTGGCCAGCTCTACATCGTTCGCGTCAAGGGCGCCTGTGGGGGACCTGGGCAGGAGTGGGACAGATCTGAGGGTCTCTGGCAGAAGGGGGTGGGACCAGGGCAGAGCCCCTCAAGCCGGATATGTGAAGTAGGCGAGGGCCATTTGCTGGCCACTTCCAGGCGATGGTCCATTTCTTCATTCCTCACAAAGCGTGACACCTCCCCAGCATGCACCCAGGAGACGGGGCCGACGCGGCAGGGGCCGGTTCCTCGCTGTTTCCGGACGGCCTTGTGGAGCTAAGACTGAATGCGTTTCAGCATAGATGGCCACCACAAAATTGTACACTGGCTCCTGGCCGGCCTGGGCCAGGGCCAAGGCAGCGGGGGCCGTTCCCTCACTGTTTCCAGGATGGCTTCGCGGGCCACAAGAAATCACTTTGTGGGCCGCATCTGGGCCCCCGGGCCTTGTGTTTGACATGTCTGAAATAGAGGCAGACATCCTCTCCCGTTGCTTCTTCAGTACTCTTAAGATGACCAGACAGATCGTCCTTCTGTCTGAAAGGAGATATTTCCTTTTTCCTGGCCTTCAGGAAGCCTCGGCGACATTAACAGACCAGTGCTGGGCTGTATTAACAGAGGGATACAATCAAGATCACGTGAAGTGTTAATACCACTTTACAAGGCCTTAGTAAGGCCACACTTGGAATACGGCATCCAGTTTTGGTCACCACGATGTAAAAAAGATGCTGAGACTCTAGAAAGAGTGCAGAGAAGAGCAACAAAGATGATTAGGGGACTGGAGGCTAAAACATATAAGGAACAGTTGCTGGAATTGGGTCTGTCTAGTTTAATGAAGAGAAGGACGAGGGGGGACATGATAGCAGTCTTCCAATATCTCAGGGGCTGCCCCAAAGAAGAGGGAGTCAAGCTATTTTCCAAGGCGCCTGAAGGCAGGACAAGAAGCAACGGATGGAAACTGATCAAGGAGAGAAGCAACCTAGAACTAAGGAGAAACTTCCTGACAGTTAGAACAATTAACCAGTGGAACAACCTGCCTCCAGAAGCGGTGAATGCTCCAACACTGGNACTTTTGGAGCATTTGAGCTGATGCAGAGCATCCACAATGTCTGGTCAAAAAAGTCAAGGTGACAAGCCACCATGGTGCGGTGGGCCTAATATATTCAAATAGATAAGATGTGTATTCTGAATATTAGACTTTGTAGTAGTAGTAGTAATAATAATAATAATAATAATAATAATAATAATAATAATAATAATAATAATATAGTAATAGTACTATTACAATAGTAATAGGCGCATTGGGTGCAATCCCAAAACAACTGGAGCACCACTTGAACACCATCGGCATTGACAAATTCGCCATTAGTCAATTGCAAAAGGCGGCCTTACTAGGAACTGCTTCCATCCTGCGACGATATCTATAATAACATCAAACATCCACATCTGCCTATCCCAGGTCCTGGGTAAGGACTTGATAGGTAGACAAAAATGCCAAATCCAGTCTGAACATCTGGCTGATTGTGCGACGATCCATAATAATAATAATAATAATAAAGTTGGAAGGGACCTTGGAGGTCATCTAGTCCAACCCCCTGCTCAGGCAGGAAACCCTATACTATTTCAGACAAATGTTAAAAACAATGGATGGAAACTAATCAAGGAGAGAAGCAACCTAGAACTAAGGAGAAACTTCCTGACAGTGAGAACAATTAATCAGTGGAACAACCTGCCTCCAGAAGTGGTGAGTGCTCCAACACTGGAAGTTTTTAAGAAGAGACTGGACAGCCATTTGTCCGAAATGGTGTAGGGTTTCCTGCCTGAGCAGGGGGTTGGTCTAGAAGATCTCCAAGATCCCTTCCAGCTCTATTCTGACTGAACTGTAGTTCATCATTTTCATTGCATAGTTTGAACTATAGGTCAGAACTATTTCCAGTAGAACATTTTTATTAGAGTCTTGCCAATTTCTAAGCATCTTTTAGAAGTATTGCAACTCTCTCTCTCTCTCTCTCTCTCTCTCTCTCTCTCGATCTTATAGTTGCCTCAAAAATTAAGTTAATCCTCAAAGCGATGAGGATTCTAGATTATAGCCTGAGTTCTCCATTTCTTCCACTGAGAGCCTTCTACTATGCCCAAGGCTTAAAATCTGCTTTATGACACGTCCGAAAAATGCATTAAACTGCATCTTTAATTTCCTTTAAAAACAAAAACTGCAGCATTCCACAGTTATCTCCCTAATATTCCTGCTACTATCGTTCCAGTGCTATTTCTCCATCCCTTGACCCGTTAAAAATTTCTCGGACTACATCTAAAAAGCCCACCGGTAGGAAATAGAGCAGGGGTGTCAAACTCAATGTCATTGAGGGCCGCATCAGCATTGCGGTTGCCCTTGGGGGGTCCCGGGTGGGTGCGGCCTACTGGGTGGGCTTGGATGGAGTGGGTGTGGCCTCCTGGGTGGGCGTGGCCAGCTCTACATCGTTCGCGTCAAGGGCGCCTGTGGGGGACCTGGGCAGGAGTGGGACAGATCTGAGGGTCTCTGGCAGAAGGGGGTGGGACCAGGGCAGAGCCCCTCAAGCCGGATATGTGAAGTAGGTGAGGGCCATTTGCTGGCCACTTCCAGGCGATGGTCCATTTCTTCATTCCTCCCAAAGGGTGACACCTCCCCAGCATGCACCCAGGGGACGGGGCCGATGCGGCACGGGCTGGTTCCTCGCTGTTTCCGGACGGCCTTGTGGAGCTAAGACTGAATGCGTTTCAGCATAGATGGCCACCACAAAATTGTACATTGGCTCCCG
>NW_015390586.1:102890-105390 GCF_001527695.2 Protobothrops mucrosquamatus | reverse complement strand
GAGCATTCACCGCTTCTGGAGGCAGGTTGTTCCACTGGTTAATTGTTCTCACTGCCAGGAGGTTTCTCCTTAGTTCTAGGTTGCTTCTCTCCTTGACTAGTTTCCATCCATTGCTTCTTCTCCTGCCTTCAGGCGCTTTGGAAAACAGCTTGACTCCCTCTTCTTTGGGGCAGCCCCTGAGACACTGGAAGATTGCTATCATGTCCTCCGTCGTCTTTCTCTTTGTTAAACTAGACATACCCAGTTCCAGCAACTGTTCCTTGTATGTTTTAGCCTCCAGTCCCCTGATCATCTTTGTTGCTCTTCTCTGCACTCTTTCTAGAGTCTCAACATCTTTTTTACACCGTGGTGACCAAAACTGGATGCAGTATTCCAAGTGTGGCCTTACTAAGGCCTTGTAAAGTGGTATTAACACTTCACGTGATCTTGATTCTATCCCTCTGTTAATGCAGCCTAGCACTGTGTTGGCTTTTTTGGCAGCTGCAGCACACAACTGGCTCATATTTAAGTGATTGTCCACTAGGACTCCAAGATCCCTCTCACAGTTACTACTATTGAGCCAGGTACCCCCTGTACTATACCTGCACATTTGGTTTTTCTTGCCTAAATGTAGTGTGGTGGCTTCTTAGTTAGGCTGCTGTTTACTGTTTGTTTGACTGAGTTGGTATTTCCTTGAATTGGGGTGTTGTTTACAGCTTGGTTTGTTTTGTCTAGAATTTGTTATTCTGTTTATGCTTGGCTTGAAGACTTGTGTGGTAGTTTGTTGGCACAGATAATTTACAATCTTGTGGACTGTTTTTGCTTTTTTTTAAAAAACAACAGAGATTTTACTTTGCAACTCTCATTAACTTTTTTTGGGGAAAAGGTTTCCTCAATCTGGTTTTATATCATTAATTGGGAATCTCAGGTAGAAGAGAATGTAAATTTACCAGGTATGATATTTATCTAAATATCCTTGTATTGTGTTTGGACTGTATCCTTTGGAGGGAAAAAATTAGATGGGTAAATTTTCAGATCTGGGCAAAACCTAGCTAATTATCTATAACATGAGGAAGTCCACCGATATTTTTCCACTGTTCCTAGGTGTCAGATTATCAACTCTTTAAAAAGGGGGAGGTTTTTATATAAGCTTAAAAGAAGTCAGCCTCCCCTGGAATAAAAGAATGACAAATTGGGGCGGGAAACCTATTGAAGAGAGCACCATTTGTGTTTTTTTTATTTCTCCGTGAATTTTTATTTGCCTGTCTTTTGAAATCCGATCCTGACAATCGGCCAGTAAAATCAACAAGTGTTAAAAAAAAACACGTCAGCGAGTCCCAAGTTACGTCTTTAGCAATCTCTTCGCCGCGTTTCAGAATAAAGAAAGGCACGTGAGTTGGAATCTTTATACTGGTATTTATCCCAAGATAGGACCCTGAGTTGGATCAGCCAAAGGCGGAGAAAAAACCAGGACAACAGTCGGCTTCATTGGCTTGCAGTGATCTCAGTCTCTCTGGAGACCGGCGTCTTCTACAATTGCAAAATACTAGCTGGAGTCCTGCAGATGGATGGAGCAAGGATATCCATTTCATTGGGCCTGGGTCGGGTGTGGCTTGATAGGCAGGGAGTTTACCAAAATCTCACTGCGTACGTATTTTATTTGCTAAAGTCGTGTGGGAAGTCAGCCCCCCCCCGAGAAGGAAATATTAAAAGGGCAGAAAAATATATTTCCTCCAAATATCTTAAAGAGGCAGGAAAGCATGCCCAGTTTCCTTTTTTCTTTTTATAAATATTTTGCTAGATTTTATAAGGATAAAGGGGAAGTGGGGTGAATAAGGGTATAACAAGGGGTGACAAACAAAAAAGGTTAGACCAGGGAAAGGGATCCGTACAATAGTGGGGTTATCCCCCACATGAAATCAACGCTTCAGCAAGTAAACCCGTCTAGGTATACATATTCAATCATGATAATTAATATAAAATAACAATACTTGATATAATATTACTAACTATATTACTAATTAATCAGATAACTTTGTGCCCCCCCCAGTTTTCTTAATAGTCCCAAGTCTCCCTCCCCCAAGCAGAAACCAGCTCTATAAAGATGCAGTTGTAAATCCAGGGAGCTAGGAGATTAAGAAGACAAAGACCTAAAATCTACATACCCCATCCAAACTCTAAGAGTCATCAGCCCCAGCCCTAGGGAAGTAGGATATGACCTTTGGACATAATAAGATTAACCCATCACCATCAGAATACCAGAAAGGCACACTCAGACTCAGGTCAAAGTTCATGACACAGGAACAACTCCAAACAAAAGGCTCCAGAGGGTATAAAAACCCACTCCCTACATGTGCTCTCTCTCTTTTTTCTTCCAGAGCCATCTTTCTGTCTGGCTCTCCTCTTCAATAAACTGCAACCTTCTTTCTAAAGCAGTCACCACGTTGTTTATTCCCGGCTTGGACTGAACCCTGATGAAGACTGTTCTTCCAATGGAAGGAAGGAAGGAAGGAAGGAAGGA
>NW_015390586.1:90701-102637 GCF_001527695.2 Protobothrops mucrosquamatus | reverse complement strand
GGAAGGAAAGAAGGAGGGAAGGAAGGATGGAATCAGGAAGGAAGGAATCAGAAAGAAATGAATCTAGCTATATAAAAGGAAGGAAGGAAGGAAGGAAGGAAGGAAGGAAGGAAGGAAGGAAGGAAGGAAGGAAGGAAGGAAGGAAGGAAGGAAGGAAGGGAGAAAGGCCCAACAAAGATGGTGTGTTGCATTGCAATTCTATATATGAACACCCAGATGTTGGATGGCAACTGGATTGTGGCCATTTTTAAAAATAACTCAGAAATTCCCTCGATACCCAAAGTGGTAAAAGAGGAAGTAAAGAAGAAGAAGAAGAAGTCAGAAATTGGAACTGGCTAGAAAGGAGAACAACCTTTTATAATTCTATTGGCTGAGCTGTCATCATACCGTAAGCAACTTGCGTTTCCACTGATTTTAATTTTTGCACCCGTATCGTTGTGCTTTTATTTGGGGGCCCAGCTTGCATTCCATTTTTCCCACCCAAACAGCTGCTTCGTTATGACTTCTTCAAATTATTTGTTTGCTCTCTCTCAGCTCCACCTAGGTGCAAACCCATCTCCTTGGTGCCAGGAACAGTTGACAATAGACTTTTAGAATTGTTCTTTTTTTTTTTTTTTTTCAGAGCGTCTAATTTCTCTGTGTCAGAGGCAAGGGTGCCACGAACCATATGCCACGGCAACTTTATTGTTGCACTCAGAACCGAGGGAAGCCATTCATTTTTTTCCCAACTGCCCAGATCAGCCATCTGCTAGCTAGATGGAAACCAGCAGCTGTTTCAAAGCTGCTATGTTTCTCGTCTTGAAGACAATGAATGCAAAGAACGAGTCTTGGGGGAAAATAGTCTTTGACTTGGACGTGTTGTGGATTCACTCAAGAGCACAAACTTTGAAACCTCTAAGCTTTGGAGGTGGCCTGCCTGGATCAACTTACACCCTAAAGCAGTGGTTCTCAACCTGTGGGTCGGGACCCCATTTGGGGTCGATCGACCATTTCATGGGGGTCGCCAAGCAAGGCTGTCCGCCATTTTTTCTGTCCGCCATTTTTTTCCCCTTTTCCGGCGGGTGCCTTACCTCCCTTGGGCTGGGCCAGCTGGTGGTCGGCCTGCTCTGTCTCTGCCGCTTGCCAGCTACGCCTCGGCCGGCTCAGGGGGCGGAACCACGCATGCGCGGTGCTCCCGGGCAGGGAAAGTCCTCGACTTACGACCGGTTGGCTAGTCCTCGACTTACGACCGGTTTAGTCCTCGACTTACGGCCAGTTTAGTCCTTGACTTACGACCGGTTTAGTCCTCGACTTACGACCGGTTGGGGTCGCGGCATTAAAAAGGTTGAGAACCACTGCCCTAAAGTATCAGGATCAGCTGGAAGGGACCTTGGAGGTCTTCTAGTCCAGCCCCTTGCTCAAGCAGGAGACCCTATACCATTTCAGACAAGGAGCTGTCCAGTCTCTCCTTAAAAACCTCGAGGGATGAAAGACCCACAATGTCTGAAGGCAACTTCTGTTCCGCTGGTTAATTGTTCTCACTGTTAGGAAGTTTCTCCTTAATTCCAGGTTGCTTCTCTCCTTGAGTAGTTTCCATCCGTTGCTTCTTGTCCTGACTTCTGGAGCTTTGGGAAATAGTTTGATTGCCTCGTCTTTGTAGGAGCCCCTCAAATATTGGAATGGTGCTGTCATATCATAGTTCTGGGTTGGATCCCTCCTTGATAAGTTTCCATCCGTTGCTTCTTGTCTTGTCCTCGGGGGCTTTGGACAATAAGTTGACCCTCTCCTCCTTGTGGTAGCCTCTCAAATACTGGAAGACTGCTATCATGTCCCCCCTAGTCCTTCTTTTCTCTAGACTGGCCATTCCTGCAACCGTTCTTCATATGTTTTAGTCTCCAGGCCTTTAATCATCTTAGTGGTTCTTCTCTGGACTTTTTCCAAAGTCTCAACATTTTTTTTTTTTTTGTAATGTGCTGACCAAAAAACTGGGTGCAGTGTTCCCGGTGTGGGCTTACAAAGGCTTTATAAAGCGTTACTAATACTTCGCGTGATTTGGGTTCGGTAATATGCAAACAGCCGCCAAGATGCTTTCTGCTTTTGCATCCCGGAGTTTATACCCAGTCAGAATGAAACCGAAAGTGGTCTGAATGCCTTTCCGTCGCGACACGTTTACCCTTTCTACGGTGGCTTACAATTCAGGAAGTCCTCAGCTTAGTGAAATGTTGTTGATGGATTATAAAAATGATGTGTGTGTTTGTGTGTATACGTATAGCAATAGCATTTAGACTTATATACTGCTTTGCAGTGCTTTACAGCCCTCTCTAAGCGGTTTACAGAGTCAGCATATTGTTCCCCAACAATCCTCCTTTTACCGACCTCGGAAGGATGGAAGGCTGAGGTAACCTTCAGCCGGACAGGATCGAACTCCTGGCAGTGGGCAGAGTTAGTCTGTAGTTAGCTTGCAATACTGCATTCTAACCATTGAGCACCATGGAAGGAAGGAAGGAAGGAAGGAAGGAAGGAAGGAAGGAAGGAAGGAGGGAGGGAGGGAGGGAGGGAGGGAGGGAGGGAGGGAAGGGAAGGAAAGGGAAGGGAAGGGAAAAGGTAGAGCACTAGCACTTTGACTTATATACCGCTCCGTAGTGCTTTACGGTCCTCTCTAATCAATTTACATAGTCAGCATCTTGACCCCCAACAATCTGGGTCTTCATTTTACTGAGCTCGGAAGGATGGAAGGCTGAGTCCACCTTGAGCCGGTGAGAATCGAACTGCCAAACTACTGGCAGCCGACAGTCAACAGAAGTAGCCTGCAGTACTGCATTTTAACCACTGCGCCACCATGCAGTACAGACACACATTGTAATATGTGAATTGGAACTCTTAACTACTCTATGAATTGGAAGTCAGGTCAAGCTTGATGCCTTTCTACCTCAATAATAATTTTGACTTGTAGAAGAACTGGGGTTTTAGGTTGTGTTCTTGACTCCTTTGCTTATCGTAGCGTAAAGATTCCTAGGAATTCCTTTTTCAGCTGGTGAAAATTTGAGCTTACCTCTGACTTGGACACCAATGAAAGCAGATGCACAGCAGATGCTTCCTGTATTTCTACGAGTAACTGGGGCAAGATAAATGCGATTTAGATTATTTGAAGGCCAAGGTTGATTTTTAAGCCATCTTCCCATAACCCCGTTCTCTTCGTCAATGAAGAACTTTGCTCCGTTTGACATGCTGGCTGGGGGATTGTGGGAATTGAAGCCCACACATTTTTAAAGCGGCTGAGGTTGAGAAACACTGATCTGTGGGATGGTTAACATGTGTTTGGATCGATCATTCCCGGTTAAAGATACATGGGCTTTGTTTGGCGACCTCCCCAGCATTTGGGATCTATTAAGACATCAAGAATAGCATTTCCCCACTCCCCCCAGACAAGGAATTGGCAAAAGAATTATGATACAACTTTGGAAGGATCAATCTATGCCTCGCTTGTGGCAACGGATTCCAATATGTGAGATCCCTTCTCCGCTCCCAACGAAAGACAACAAACAGGATTTTCAAGCAGACGGGATATTTTGTTTAGTATCCGTTAGATAAATTTCCAGACCATTCTTTCCTACTTTTCCTTTTTCTTTTTACGTCTGTGTATAAAGTAAATGTTACCTTATCTTGTTAAATCGCTTATGCCTGCATTTAAAAACACACACACACACCATGTATACATGAATACCCATGGTGCCTTTTCCTTTTACGGTAAAGCAATGCTACGCAGAGCGTAGAAAGAGGGTAAGAATCTGAGCAATTAAAGGCATGAGATGCGGAGTGGGCAGGAAGGGGAAGAAACGTAGCTAAACCTGGTTTATTCCCTTAACCTCGCATTACCTTGCTGTCCCTGCAANAAGGAAGGAAGGAAGGAAGGAAGGAAGGAAGGAATCAGAAAGAAATGAATCTAGCTATATGAAAGGAGGGAAGGAAAGAAGGAGGGAAGGAAGGATGGAATCAGGAAGGAAGGAATCAGAAAGAAATGAATCTAGCTATATAAAAGGAAGGAAGGAAGGAAGGAAGGAAGGAAGGAAGGAAGGAAGGAAGGGAGAAAGGCCCAACAAAGATGGTGTGTTGCATTGCAATTCTATATATGAACACCCAGATGTTGGATGGCAACTGGATTGTGGCCATTTTTAAAAATAACTCAGAAATTCCCTCGATACCCAAAGTGGTAAAAGAGGAAGTAAAGAAGAAGAAGAAGAAGAAGTCAGAAATTGGAACTGGCTAGAAAGGAGAACAACCTTTTATAATTCTATTGGCTGAGCTGTCATCATACCGTAAGCGACTTGCGTTTCCACTGATTTTAATTTTTGCACCCCTATCGTCGTGCTTTTATTTGGGGGCCCAGCTTGCATTCCATTTTTCCCACCCAAACTGCTGCTCGTTATGACTTCTTCAAATTATTTGTTTGCTCTCTCTCAGCTCCACCTAGGTGCAAACCCACCTCCTTGGTGCCAGGAACAGTTGACAACAGACTTTTAGTATTGTTCTTTTTTTTTTTTTTAACAGAGCGTCTAATTTCTCTGTGTCAGAGGCAAGGGTGCCACGAACCATATGCCACGGCAACTTTATTGTTCCACTCAGAACTGAGGGACGCCATTCATTTTTTCCCAACTGCCCAGATCAGCCATCTGCTAGCTAGATGGAAACCAGCAGCTGTTTCAAAGCTGCTATGTTTCTCGTCTTGAAGACAATGAATGCAAAGAACGAGTCTTGGGGGAAAATACCCTTTGACGTGGACGTGTTGTGGATTCACTCAAGAGCACAAACTTTGAAGCCTCTAACCTTTGGAGGTGGCCTGCCTGGATCAACGTACACCCTAAAGTATCAGGATCAGCTGGAAGGGACCTTGGAGGTCTTCTAGTCCAGCCCCTTGCTCAAGCAGGAGACCCTATACCATTTCAGACAAGGGGCTGTCCAGTCTCTCCTTAAAAACCTCGAGGGATGAAAGACCCACAATGTCTGAAGGCAACTTCTGTTCCGCTGGTTAATTGTTCTCACTGTTAGGAAGTTTCTCCTTAATTCCAGGTTGCTTCTCTCCTTGAGTAGTTTCCATCCGTTGCTTCTTGTCCTGACTTCTGGAGCTTTGGGAATTAGTTTGATTCCCTCGTCTTTGTAGGAGCCCCTCAAATATTGGAACGGTGCTGTCATATCATAGTTCTGGGTTGGATCCCTCCTTGATAAGTTTCCATCCGTTGCTTCTTGTCTTGTCCTCGGGGGCTTTGGGCAATAAGTTGACCCCCTCCTGCTTGTGGCAGCCTCTCAAATACTGGAAGACTGCTATCATGTCCCCCCTAGTCCTTCTTTTCTCTAGACTGGCCATTCCTGCAACCGTTCTTCATATGTTTTTGTCTCCAGGCCTTTAATCATCTTAGTGGTTCTTCTCTGGACTTTTTCCAAAGTCCCAACATTATTTTTTTTTTTTGTAATGTGCTGACCAAAAAAACTGGGTGCAGTGTTCCAGGTGTGGCCTTACTAAGGCTTTATAAAGCGTTACTAATACTTTGCGTGATTTGGGTTCGGTAATATGCAAACAGCCGCCAAGATGCTTTCTGCTTTTGCATCCCGGAGTTACACCCAGTCAGAATGAAACCGAAAGTGGTCTGAATGCCTTTCCGTCGCGACACGTTTACCCTTTCTACGGTGGCTTACAATGCAGGAAGTCCTCAGCTTAGTGAAATGTTACTGATGGATTATAAAAATGATGTGTGTGTGTGTGTGTGTGTGTGTATGTGTGTATACGTATAGCAATAGCATTTAGACTTATATACTGCTTCACAGTGCTTTACAGCCCTCTCTAAGCGGTTTACAGAGTCAGCATATTGTTCCCCAACAATCTTCCTTTTACCGACCTCGGAAGGATGGAAAGCTGAGGCAACCTTCAGCCGGACAAGATCGAACTCCTGGCAGTGGGCAGAGTTAGCCTGTAGTTAGCTTGCAATACTGCATTCTAACCATTGAGCACCATGGAAGGAAGGAAGGAAGGAAGGAAGGAAGGAAGGAAGGAAGGAAGGAGGGAGGGAGGGANACACACACACACACCATGTATACATGAATACCCATGGTGCCTTTTCCTTTTACGGTAAAGCAATGCTACGCAGAGCGTAGAAAGAGGGTAAGAATCTGAGCAATTAAAGGCATGAGATGCGGAGTGGGCAGGAAGGGGAAGAAACGTAGCTAAACCTGGTTTATTCCCTTAACCTCGCATTACCTTGCTGTCCCTGCAAATATTATTTTGTACCAGCATGTCCACACACTGATTCATACCGTGTCTTTTGTTCATCTTCCCTTTTCTGCTCATTTGACACCCTCAGAGAAGCCATTAGCAGGCACAGAGAGATGGACAACGTTTCCCTATCATTCAAAAGAGACAATCAAAAAGCCAAAAAAGAACACACAAAAAAAGACCAAAACACTTCCTCTTCAGCAATCAACACCCAGACAAGCAGAGGCTAATACCAAGATTAACACTAGACCAGGGGTCTTCAAACTCAGCCCTTTTATGACTTGTGGACTCCAATTCCCAGAATTCCTCAGCCAGCCTCCATTTTGTTTGTTAGATTTAAGACAGGGGTCTTCAAACTCGGCCCTTTTATGACTTGTGGACTCCAACTCCCAGAATTCCTCAGCCAGCCTCCATTTTGTTTGTTAGATTTAAGACAGGGGTCTTCAAACTTGGCCCTTTTATGACTCGTGGACTCCAACTCCCAGAATTCCTCAGCCAGCCTCCATTTTGTTTGTTAGATTTAAGACAGGGGTCTTCAAACTCGGCCCTTTTATGATTCGTGGACTCCAACTCCCAGAATTTCTCAGCCAGCCTCCATTTTGTTTGTTAGATTTAAGACAGGGGTCTTCAAATTCGGCCCTTTTATGACTCGTGGACTTCAACTCCCAGAATTCCTCAGCCAGAGTGCCTTCTTCTTTTCTTCTTCGTCTCCTCCTCCTCCTCCTCCTCCTCCTCCTTTTTCTCCTTCTCCTTCTCCTCCTTTTTGTCCTCCTCCTCCTCCTCCTCCTCCTCCTCCTCCTTCTTCCTTCTCCTCCTCTTCCTCATTTTTAGCCATTCTCTATCCACTGCTGGGTGAAGGCCTCTTCCGCGTGCTACCAAAACAGATTTAACAAGTGAAACAAAACAAACATTCTTCCAGTAGAAGTCTTTGCAAAATAGAGCTTTCCATTTCGTGCCCTTCCTAAGAGTAGCCAAACATTTTGCACGCATCCCTTCGGATTGGCAAGCCGCTCCTTCTCCCAGATTTGGAACCCATCTCCAATTAACAGAACCAAACAAAGCAAAGCAACAAAACATAACAAAACAAAACAAACGGAGGAACGATGCATGCCAAATGTATATTCTTGGCCAGAGGCCCAGCAGGGAAAAAAAAACTCTGCCGCAGGTTTATTTCCAAGTTTGCATCCTGACATTATTGTTACCGAGAACTTCAAAATTGGTAATTCTGCTCTTCAGCTTTCCCTCTCTTCAAGGGAAGGTGGTGGGAAACTGTTTCCAGAGCCATCTTCAGGCCAACGTTGAACGAGGACCAGCTTCTTTGCGATCGGCGGGTGACTAAACAGAGGCCATTTTTGACTTTCTTTTTGAGGCCGTTCCCTTTGTGTATGTTCAATCGAGCCCCTCCGTCCTCATTTTAAGGAAATGGAATTTGCAACAGTTTTTTGCACGCGTTGGTAACGACGAGCTCGCAGGTGGCCCGTTGATTCTTAGCTGGCTGATGCTGCAAGCAGAGAAGCTATCCGTGACAAACTGATTTGACGAGAGGAAAACTGGCCAGGGAGGGATGAAATGAAAATTCAGGGAAATTAAAACTCATCGAGACACTCAGATGCATCTATTTTTGCAAGACGCGGTTGGGGGGGGGGGGTTGGACTTTTATAAATGTAATTAAGTAATGAATTATGGCAGGACACCGTTTGGTGTTGGACTTTGAGGCATTTAAAGGGAGATACTTGTAACACAGAGATGATTTTGTTAAGTTATTGATTATAATACTAATACTAATACTAATACTAATACTAATACTAATACTAATACTAATACTAATACTAATACTAATAATACTAATAATACTAATAATACTAATAATACTAATAATAATACTAATAATAATAATAATAATAATAATAATAATAATAATAAAGTTGGAACTGCTTCCATCCTGCGACGATATCTGTAATACAATCAAACATCCACATCTGCCTATCTCAGGTCCTGGGTAAGGACTCGACAGGTAGACAAAATGCCAAATCCAGTCTGAACATCTGGCTGACTGTGTGATGATCCATAATAATAATAAAGTTGGAAGGGACCTTGGAGGTCATCTAGTCCAACCCCCTGCTCAGGCAGGAAACCCTATACCATTTCGGACAAATGGCTCTCCAGTCTCTTCTTAAAAACTTCCAGTGTTGGAGCATTCACCGCTTCTAGAGGCAGGTTGTTCCACTGGTTAATTGTTCTCACTGTCAGGAAGTTTCTCCTTAGTTCCAGGTTGCTTCTCTCCTTGGTTAGTTTCCATCCGTTGCTTCTTGTCCTGCCTTCAGGCGCTTTGGAGAATAGCTTGACTCCCTCTTCTTTGGGGCAGCCCCTGAGATATTGGAACACTGCTATCATGTCCCCCCTCGTCCTTCTCTTCATTAAAGTAGACATACCCAATTCCAGCAACCGTTCCTTATATGTTTTGGCCTCCAGTCCCCTAATCATCTTTGTTGCTCTTCTCTGCATTCTTTCCAGAGTCTCAGCATCTTTTTTACATCGTGGTGACCAAAACTGGATGCAGGATTCCAAGTGTGGCCTTACCAAGGCCTTGTAAAGTGGTATTAATACTTCACGTGATCTTGATTCTGTCCCTCTGTTAATGCAGCCTAGCACTGTGTTGGCTTTTTTGGCAGCTGCAGCACACAGCTGGCTCATATTTAAATGGTTGTCCATCAATAACAATTTTCATAATAAGAAGCGGCTGTGGCCGCTTGCACCTGACATGCCTATACACACCTACATCATATTCTTTTCTAAAACGTGACCAGCTTTCTTTTATTATGTAGCTTTACTCACCTCCTTCTGAATCCTTCAAGGGTTGGGATTCTAGCATTTGACTTCTCCTTAACTTCCTCCAGACTGACCGCTGATCCTCAAGAGCGCAAGAATTTCCTGTTCTTCAGCGCTGCATTAATTTTCCCCGGGGCCTTCAAGTGATGCTTGTGGATTATTCAATTATCACTCTGTTCCCTCATGAGGACCCTGATGTGGTTAGTGCTGGATTGTTCTTTTTGTTGCTGTTGCTTTTAATCAGTGCTCATTATTTGGTTGCAAGCCAAATAGAAGTTGCCCAGCAAGTATAAATTGATTAAAGAATTTTTTTTTTTAAAGAATGTCCACCGGAGAATATAATGCTCTCCAAACTATTTTTTTCCCCGTAGGTTCTTAATAAATTGAAAATCTGTGTTTCTTGTTTTCTAAACTATTCTGGACAAAAGCAGACAGTGTTGGGAATGGAAGAGAGGATCATTTCCCCTTAAATTTGTTTGCCTTCTTTGTATAAGGGAAGGCGGTTCCACATTATTTGTAAAACTTTATTATTTCATTTTCACTCGAGAACACCTTGAAGAAACCTCATTTGGCAGAGTTAATTAGGGTGGCTGAATAACACAGGATAAATCTCTCTTTAGGATACGAATCCTGGGTTTTCCTGAAAATGCCTAAGATGCAAAAAAGAAGCTGAGGCTCTAGAAAGAGTGCAGAGAAGAGCAGCAAAGATGATTAGGGGATTGGAGGCTAAAACATATAAGGAACGGTTGCTGGAATTGGGTATGTCTAGTTTAACGAAGAGAAGGACGAGGGGGGACAGGATAGCAGTGTTCCAATATCTCAGGGGCTGCCCCAAAGAAAAGGGAGTCAAGCTATTCTCCAAAGCACCTGAAGTCAGGACAAGAAGTAATGGATGGAAACTGATCAAGGAGAGAAGCAACCTAGAACTAAGGAGAAACTTCCTGACAGTTAGAACAATTAACCAATGGAACAACCTGCCTCCAGAAGCGGTGAATGCACCAACACTGGAAGTTTTTAAGAAGAGACTGGACAGCCATTTGTCTGAAATGGTGTAGGGTTCCTGCCTGAGCAGGGGGTTGGACTCGATGACCTCCAAGGTCCCTTCCAACTCTATTATTATTATTATTATTATTATTATTATTATTATTATTATTATTATTATTATTATTATTATTATTATTATTATTATTATTATCATCATCATCATCATCATCATCATCATCATCATCATCATCATTATTATTATTATTATTATTATTATTATTATTACGTATTTTATTTGCTTTGTGAGTTAAGGCTTTGTCTTAACTGCTTTAATAACGTCGCTCTGTCATGTCAATATTGTTTCTGTTATTCAAATAAAGATTAGAAGAGACAAAATGATGACTTGTAGGCCAGGCCATAAATTTACATGTCATTAATGATTCAGAAACATGCAGGCAGCCCAAGCAAAATCTATGGAAACCTGTGGATTTTCCTTAGTATCAAGGCCCAAGTGTCTTATTACCTGCAGTACAATAGTAAATGGTGCCTTTCCCTAAACTAAGGTGGATATTATCCAATCTTGATGATATCACATAACTGTCCCCCTCCTTCCTGTAATGTACAAGCACAATAATGAACTTTTTATCAAGTGCTTAGAGCATTATTTGATCAGTAAAAGACGGGTGGCTTCAATCCATTCATAGAACGATAGAGTTATAGGGCCAGAGGGACCTTGGAGGTCTTCTGGTCCAACCCCTGTCCAAGGCAGGAGTCCTTATTCCATCCCAGTTGTCCTATCTTTCCTTGAAGACCTCCAGTGATGGAGCACTCGCAACTCCAAGAGGGAAGCTGCTCCATTGATTAATCTTCTCGGTATTAGGATATTCCTCCTCAGTTCCAGATTGGAGCTCCCTCTGATGAACTTCCACCCATTGCTGCTTGTCCCGTCTTTACGTGCTACGGAGAGTCAATCAACATTCCATCCCAGTTGTCCTATCTTTCCTTGAAGACCTCCAGTGATGGAGCACTCGCAACTCCAAGAGGCAAGCTGCTCCACTGATTAATCTTCTCGGTGTTGGGATATTCCTCCTCAGTTCCAGATTGGAGCTCCCTCTGATGAACTTCCACCCATTGCTCCTTGTCCCGTCTTTACGTGCTACGGAGAGTCAATCAACATTCCATCCCAGTTGTCCTATCTTTCCTTGAAGACCTCCAGTGATGGAGCACTCGCAACTCCAAGAGGCAAGCTGCTCCACTGATTAATCTTCTCGGTGTTAGGATATTCCTCCTCAGTTCCAGATTGGAGCTCCCTCTGATGAGCTTCCACCCATTGCTCCTTGTCCCGTCTTTACGTGCTATGGAGAATCAATCAACATCTTCTTCTCTGTGGCAGCCCTTCAGGTATGAAAACAGCTACCATGTCTCCCCTGAGCCTTCTCTTCATTTGGCTAAACATAACTAGTTCCCTTAGCCATCCATTCTTTGCACGGTTTAACCTCCAGACCCCGGATCATCTCTGTACTCTTTCTAAGGCCCCTTTATCCAAGGACATCAAGATGACCCCTCATGCTTCCTTTTTTGTCACACAAACCCCGAAAGAGATTAGACTGAACTAGAGAGTACAATAAGCTTAGCCTTAGGGAATAATCAAGAATGTAAATCTCTACCAAGAACTTCTACCTAAACATTGATTTTTTAACTTACGGTCTACAAACTACAGCTAGTTCCTCATGCAGGTATATCTATAACCAACATATGCGAAATTGCTAAATATTATACAATGTGGGTCTTCATGTTTCAAATCTTCCAAACGTCACGACACATTAGTATTCCCACATTAGTATTCCCCTAAGATGTTTAGTTGGGTAGAACAAGATTT
>NW_015390586.1:83901-89710 GCF_001527695.2 Protobothrops mucrosquamatus | reverse complement strand
CTAAACATTGATTTTTTAACTTACGGTCTACAAACTACAGCTAGTTCCTCATGCAGGTATATCTATAACCAACATATGCGAAATTGCTAAATATTATACAATGTGGGTCTTCATGTTTCAAATCTTCCAAACGTCACGACACATTAGTATTCCCACATTAGTATTCCCCTAAGATGTTTAGTTGGGTAGAACAAGATTTCGTGATATTTGGCAATCAGGAGGGACTTCAGCCCTTTATATATCTTAATTCGGCTAATTTTTATTGAATTTTGGAATACTCTGAGGAGATATGTGTCGCAGTGCTTGCTGGTGCAGTGTTCCCAATCAATATTTCCAGTAGTTTTCTAAAGTTTGTGTTAAAGATAATGGCCAACAAAGAGAAGGAAACGGTCAACATAGAGAAGAAAACACAACAAAATTGGATTCAACTTCACTATCCCCTGGACTGCAAGGCGATCAAACTGGTCAGTCCTAGAGGAGATCAACCCTGACTGCTCTTTAGAAGGCCAGATCCTGAAGTTGAAACTCAAGTACTTTGGCTACCTAATGAGAAGGAAGGACTCACTGGAGAAGAGCCAAATGCTGGGAAAGATTGAGGGCAAGAGAAGAAGGGGACGACAGAGAATGAGGGGGCTGGATGGAGTCACTGAAGCAGTAGGTGTGAGCTTAAATGGACTCCAGAAGATGGTAGAGGACAGGAAGACCTGGAGGAACGTTGTCCATGGGGTAGTGATGGGTCGGACACGACTTCACAACTAACAACAACAACAATCCCAAACATTCCTGGACCTCATTATCCAACAATTCTGTCACTTCATTGTAGAAGGCATGAACAAGTCTTCTTTTATTTAATTAGCTTGTGACCTCAAGCCATCATCTTGCAGATTGCAAACTGGGGGGGATATCGCAACCCAGACACTGTTACTAAGCTCAGCGATGATTATACCTCGAATACTTTGAAACATTATCCTAGACAGCTTGATTGATAGTGTGGTCCTCTCTGAGGTCAACAGTTGGAAAGGTTTTGGCATGAGGTTCACTTTTGGAATTAGTCCATTAGTGGTCAAGGTGGCTGAGGTCATGTGAAAGAAAGAGGGGGGGGAATAAAAGGCAATAGCATATGTGGGAATTGGCTCTGTTGACCCAATTACGGATTTCTGAAGGAAAGCAAAACGTGATCTCCAGCTCAGATTGCAAGCAGGTTTTGTGTTAGTAGATACACGAGATTACTAAAAAAAAAAAAAAAGCTAACCTACTTCATTCTGTTTCCTAAAATTGCAGGGCAGTTTTCTTTTCGAGTTTTAAGTTTAAATGAAAAATCATGAAAAAAGTTGCTTTTTTTTTGCCTGTCTACAAAAAAAAATCCAGCGCTGCTCTGAGCATTTAAGATATTTTTGGCATTTTGTATTGGGCTTTCAAAGCAGAGACATCACCCTGCCAATAAAAGTACGTATAGTCAAGGCCATGGTTTTCCCAGTTGCAATGTATGGCTGTGAAAGTTGGACCATAAGAAAGGCTGAGCGCCAAAGAATGGAGGCCTTTGAACTCTGGTGATGGAGAAGACTCCTGCGAGTCCCCTGGACTGCAAGGCGATCCAACCGGTCAGTCCTAGAGGAGATCAACCCTGACTGCTCTTTAGAAGGCCAGATCCTGAAGTTGAAACTCAAGTACTTTGGCCACCTAATGAGAAGGAAGGACTCACTGGAGGAGAGCCTAATGCTGGGAAAGATGGAGGGCAATAGAAGAAGGGGACGACAGAGAATGAGGTGGCTGGATGGAGTCACTGAAGCAGTAGGCGTGAGCTTAAATGGACTCCAGAAGATGGTAGAGGACAGGAAGGCCTGGAGGAACGTTGTCCATGGGGTCGCGATGGGTCGGACACGACTTCGCAACTAACAGCAACAACTGGGCTTTCCAAAGATTCTTTCAGGAAAGGAAGGATGAATACCAGCTTGTGGTCCGCAGTCCTCTTACTCTAAATTCATCCGGTGTGGAAGGTCCCAGCTTCACTACATGGAATGTATTTTTACGTATGTAGGTATGCATGCATGTTCAGTATGTATGTGTTTATTATGCCACACATCTCCCCTATCAGGTGACTCTTGCATGGCCAATTACTTCTCACTCTTGCGTGAGATATCAAGATATTTGCTTCAGCTGAAATATCCTCACAAGCTATAGTACAGGTAGCTCTCAAATTACAATTTTTCATTTACTGAACCTTTGAAATTACAACGGCCCTGAAAAAACAGTAACTTATGACCATTTTTCACACTTATGACCGTTGCGGCATCCTCCTGGTTGCGTGATCAAAATTCAGATGCTTGTCGGACTTCCGGTTTGCCGACGCAGTCGCCGCGGATGTTTGGAAGGCGAGCTCTGTCTTCCATGTCTGATTTCCCTTCGCTGGGGGACCCTGGAAAGGGTCGAAAGTCGCCCTGTGTCCTGGGGTCACGTGATCCCCTTTTGCAACCTTCTGAACAAGCAAAGACAATGGGGAAGCCAGACTCATTTAACAGCTGTGGGACTAACTTAATAACTGAAGTGATTCGCTTAAAAATGGTGGCGAGGAAGGTTGTGAAATGGAGCGAAACTCACTGAACAACCGTCTCGCTTAGCAACAGAAATTTTGGGCTGTAAGTTGAGGACGACTTGTCTTCCTGTCCTAGATTGGAGCGTGACCATTCAGCAGGTCTATTATGACATCAATCAACCCTTCCCTGGGTTTGAGCCACCTTTTCATTGCTCCTCAACAGGAGCGATCCAGATCTCACATTGTCTGTATTCTCTAGGGAACGTACTTTATAACGTGGTTTCAAACTTCTCTGGACTTGGATCCGTGCAAGTCATTCTGATAAAAAAAACCTCCAGCCTTTCCTCATCAGGGAGCAGCCCAGATGATTAGAATTTCAACTCAACGTGGTCTCTTAGATGTTGTAGTCTACTTTCATCCCCTCTAAGAACAGCAGGATACAAGAAGCTTCTTACTGCTTGTGTTGAGAGGGGAAAGCTACTAGCCTTGCCATCACTATCTTGATGCTTATCAGGGTTAGCTTTGTGTTTTTGGCCTCAGGTGTTTGTTTGGCTTGGATTCTTGGTCTTCCTGCCAACTAGACAGCAGGCGGTGCAAGCTAAGGAACAGCCACCTGATCAGTCTCTACATTTCAGGATATGTGAGCAGAGCTACTACTGGAAAGGACGCGGGAACAAAAAAAGGCGAAACTTTAGCATTGCTCCATTGATTGAACTGGACTTTGACTGGATTGTTCTACTGTATGTTGTTCTTGGGCTGGGCCCGATAGTCTGGGAAAGAAAGAAAGAAAGAAAGAAAGAAAGGAAGGAAGGAAGGAAGGAAGGAAGGAAGGAAGAGAAAGAAAGAAAGAAAGGAAGGGAGGAAGAGGGAGGGAGGGAGGGAGGGAGGGAGGGAGGAAGGGAAGGAAGGAAGGAAGGAAGGAAGGAAGGAAGGAAGGAAGGAAAAGAAAAAGATCAGACCAATAGATGGCAGCAAAATCCATCTCTCTGTATCTCATTGCTGCCACCTACTGGCCCTCTGTATTTTTGCAGTTCAGATCTGGTAGCCCTAATCCAATTCATACGAACCGGTAGCTGAATCATTTGATTTGCCGATACTTGTTCTTCTCCCTCTCTCCCTCTCATGCCTGAAGCTATGAAACAAAGCTAGCTGCCCTGCCTTTCAGCCGTCTATCATCCACCAGCTATTAAGAGAACAGCAGGGACCTTATGCACCATGAAGGAATGGCATGCTGGCTGAGTTTCAAAAGACAAAGCTGCAAAAATGGAGGGTGGCCAGCCCGGACTTGCCAGTCAAGGGCTGGCTGAATGGAGGAGGAGCTATGAAACGTCACCGGGGTGGGGGGGAGATTGCTGCGAAACTGTTAAATCACACCTGGGTGCCTGTTTCGAATTCATGAAGCCTCCTGCCCCATTCCCACCGGTATTCAGTCAAACAGAGAGCCAAAAAGCTGCTTTTCATTCTGGAGGTGAGGTGGAAGAATCAGACAGAAGAATAACAGAGTTTGGAAGGGACCTTGGAGGTCTTCTAGTCCAACCCTTTGCTCAAGCAGGATGCCCAATCTCTTCTTAAAAAACTCCAGTGATGGAGAAGGAGGGGAAGAAGAAGGTAGAAGAATCGGTCAGATGGTAGATGGGACATCACAGCAGAAGACCTGCCCCACCTCCACAATTGCAAATGGTTATATAGGAATATCATTTTCATTTCATCTTAATAACAATGCTTGGGAGGGTGGAGCATGATTTGAGTAATGCTGCTTTTGAACTTTGTTACTGAAAAGAGTCGACCAAATACCATGAATTTCAACAACAACAACAACAACAATGATAATAATGATGATGATGATGATGATAGAATAATCTAACTAGAGTTTTTACTCAAATTGTTATGTTTTGGATTTTTACTCAAATTGTTATGTTTTGGATTTTTACTCAAATTGTTATGTTTTGGATTTTTACTCAAATTGTTATGTTTTGGAGCCATTATGCAACGATTTAACACCCTGGAGAAGGCTGGAATATTTGGAAACTGGGAAGGGAAGAGCAGAGGTCACTCAAGCCCAGGTCATCTTATGCTTAGACTAATGCAGGGGTGTCAAACTCAATTTCATTGAGGGCCGCATCAGCATTGCGGTTGCCCTCGGGGGGTCCGGGGGGCAGCCTACTGGGTGGGCGTGGATGGAGTGGGTGTGGCCTACTGGGTGGGCATGGCCAGCTCTACATCGTTCGCGTCAAGGGGGCCTGTGGGGGGCCTGGGCAGGAGTGGGACAGATCTGAGGGTCTCTGGCAGAAAGGGGTGGGACCAGGGC
Source organism: Protobothrops mucrosquamatus (assembly GCF_001527695.2). Lineage (NCBI taxonomy): Eukaryota > Metazoa > Chordata > Lepidosauria > Squamata > Viperidae > Protobothrops > Protobothrops mucrosquamatus. The sequence goes on along the minus strand of NW_015390586.1, from coordinate 84,869 downwards.
AGAGCTCATCAAGCCGGATATGTGAAGCAGGCGAGGGTCATTTGCTGGCCACTTCCAGGCGATGGTCCATTTCTTCATTGCTCATAAAGGGTGACACTTCCCCAGCATGCACCCAGGGGACGGGGCCCACACGGCAGGGGCCGGTTCCTCGCTGTTTCCAGACGGCCTTGTGGAGCTAAGACTGAATGCGTTTCAGCATAGATAGCCACCACAAAATTGTACACTGGCTCCCGGCCAGCCTGGGCCAGGGCCAAGGCAGCGGGGCCCGTTCCCTCACTGTTTCCAGGATGGCTTTGCGGGCCACATGAAACTACTTCGCGGGCCGCATCCGGCCCCCGCGCCTTCTGTTTGACATGTCTGGACTAATGCAATGCGCTCTGCATGGGGCTACCCTTGAAGACAATTTGGAAGCTACCCGGTGCAGAGAGCGGTGGCAACGAGCACTTCTTGGAGCCTAGGGTGGCCCATGTTACATTGCTATTCCATGAGCTGCACCAGTTGCTGGTTTGCTGCTGGGTGCAATTCAAGGGGTCAATTACCACCATTATTGGCATGGATCCAGACTATCTGAGGAGCCATCTCACCCCAATGGGATTAGCCCACCCCATCAGTGCTGGAAGAAGGGGGGGGGACCCTATTAGTCAAGGAATTCTGGCCGGTGGGGTCCAGGAGAAGAGCCTTTTCTTATTTTTTTTTTTATTTTTTTTGTGTGTTTTTTTTAATTAAAAGTTTTATAAAAGTTTTACAATATAATTGCCCCCCTCTCCAAAACCCTCCCTCCCCCTCCCCCCCCACTTCCCAGAGCTAATCACAGGGTTAACAATAGAATAATCATATTCTAACTAACATTAATCAACTATTAGAATAACAAATCTGTAAAATCCTTTAACTCTCTTTTTAACATAAAATATATTAAGATTAGACACAATAATAATAATATCATATTAATAATTAAGAATAAAGATAAA
>NW_015390586.1:80623-83726 GCF_001527695.2 Protobothrops mucrosquamatus | reverse complement strand
AGGAGCACTTATTGTTTCAATGTTTAATTGGCTTTTGATTTTTGGAATTATCTTTAGTAAGTATTGGAAAGTATGCTTTACAGCGGGAAGTATTTTAAGACCTGTGGACTTCAACTCCCAGAATTCCCCAGCCAGCATGCTGAGGAGTTCTGGAAGTTGGAAGTCCACCAGCCTTAAAAAGTCGCCAAGGTTGGACATCCCTGCTTTACAGCTGGGGCTGTGTACACAAAAGTTACCAGCTGTCCTGCTAAAGTCAACATCTTCGCCTAATCCACGTGTGTGTCATCCATCTCCTCTGTTGATGAAAGTTCATTTTTGCCACAGAGGTCTGCTCCCTTACCCAAAGCTTTCTTGCAGCTGGACATTGCACAACATTTTTTGTTTATGGCTCCTTGCGACACACGGCCAAACTTCTGGGAAGCGTTTTCTGGGAAAGCAATTTCTCACCACTCCCCAAACCCATTTGATTTCTCCAAGAAGCCACAAGTCCTCCTCGGATCCCTTCTGCCCTCCAAGGAAGCATAGCTCACTCAATGGCACGCGCATCTCCCTCGCCACCTCCGGACCTCAGCCTTCAAACATGCAGAAGAGCTCTGTTTACAGTCTGTGCGTTCAGTCCGTGACGCAACGTGTCGGCTCTCGAGCTAGAAAAAGCAGCAGGATGACTCTCCTTAGTGATTCCTCCTTTGGAATACCACCCCTGGTCTGTCTTTCTCACTGAGAGATCAGATGTCACCAATTGCTTTTATTATTGTGGGAAGTCAGCCCCCCAGAGAAGGAAATATTAAAAGGGCAGAAAAGTATATTTCCTCAAAGGATCTTAAAGAGGCAGGAAAGCATGCCCAGTTTTTCTTAATAGCCCCAAGTCTCCCTCCCCCAAGCAGGAACCAGCTCAGTAGAAATGCAGATGTAAATAATCCAGGAAGGTTGGAGGCCCCCAGCTAGAAGATTAAGAAGACAAAGATACCTAAAATCTACATACCCCACCCAAACTCTAAGACAGGACATAATAGGATTAACCCACAGATGCCAAAGGACACACTCAGACTCAGGTCAAAGTTCGTGCCACAGGAGCAACTCCAAACAAAAGGCTCCAGAGGGTATAAAACCCACTCCCTACATGTGCTTGCTCTCTTTTCTTCCAGAGCCATCTTCCTGTCTGGCTCTCCTCTTCAATAAACTGCAACCTTCTTCCTAAAGCAATCGCCATGTTGTTTATTCCCAGCTTGGACTGAACCACGATGAAGACTTTTCCTTCAACAGTATTATTATTATTATTATTATTATTATTATTATTATTATTATTATTATTATTATTACTACTACTACTACTACTACTACTACTACTACTACTACTACTACTACTACTACTACAGCCTGGGGACTCACCTTCCATAAAAATCTGGTCTGGAAGAAGAAATATTAAATATTAGGTATTAATACCACTATATATATTGCCTCAGTAAGACCACTTTTGAAATACTCTGTCCAGTTCTGATCACCACGATGCAAAAAAAGATGTTGAGACTCTGGAAAGAGTGCAGAAAAAGCAGCAAAGATTATTAGAGGGCTGGAGGCTGAAACATTTGATGAACGGTTGCAGGAACTGGGTATGTCTACTTTAATGAAAAGAAGGGCTAGGGGTGACATGATAGCAGTCTTCCAATATTTGAGGGGTTGCCACAGAGAAGAGGGGGGACAACCTATTCTCCAAAGCCCCTGAGGACAAGACAAGAAGCAATGGATGGAAGTTTATCAAGGAGGGATCCAACCCAGAACTAAGGAGAAACTTCCTGATAGTTAGAAGAACAATTAACCGGTGGAACAGCTTGCCTTCAGAAGTTGTGGGTACTCCAACACTGAGGTTTTTAAGAAAAGATTGGACAGCTATTTGTCTGGAATGGTGTAAGGTTTCCTATTTGGGCAGGACGTGGACTAGAAGACCTCCAAGGTCCCTTTTGTTGAAGGAAAAGTCTTCATCATGGTTCAGTCCAAGCCGGGAATAAACAACATGGCGACTGCTTTAGAAAGAAGGTTGCAATTTATTGAAGAGGAGAGCCAGACAGAAAGATGGCTCTGGAAGAAAAAAGAACGAGCACATGTAGAGAGTGGGTTTTTATACCCTCTGGGGCTCTTGAGGTTATTTCCTGTTCCTGTTTGAGACTTTGTATTTCCTGTGTCATGTATTTTCACCTGAGTCTGAGTATGCCCCTCTGGCATCTGTGGGTTAATCCTATTATGTCCTGTCTTAGAGTTTGGGTGGGGTATGTAGATTTTAGGTGTCTTTTGTCTTCTTAATCTTCTAGCTGGGGGCCTCCAACCTTCCTGAATGGATTATTTACATCTGCATTTCTACAGAGCTGGTTTCTGCTTGGGGGAGGGAGACTTGGGGCTATTAAGAAAAAATGGGCATGCTTTTCTGCCTCTTTCAGATCCTTTGAGGAAATATATTTTTTCTGCCCTTTTAATATTTCCTTCTCTGGGGGGCGCTGACTTCCCACACTTTCAACTCAGTTATTCTGTGTTCTGTAAGAAATGTTGAGATCACTTTCTGAAGGTGGATTAACGTGGCTCAGTCCTGGCCACAGGAGAAAGACAGGGGAATCGAAGCTTGTGCGTTTATGGTTGCGCCGTCTTGACCAAATTTGCTTGTTTGCCGTCCGCTGCTCCAGCAGGCACTCTAATGATGGGCTTGCAAATCTCTTGATTCTGCTCCAAGAAGGCTACCAGATGTTATCTCTGCAGCTACCTTATAAACACAGATTCCACTACGCTTTGTCCTCAGCTCTTCACAATCACGTTTAATTAGAGGCAAAAAGTGTAGTAGCCTGGCTGTCTGGGAGCATACGTGCAGCCCTCCCTCTGCTAGGCAGGACAGGGTGTGAAGGAAGATCCCTGACGCTAATGAAGGGCGGGGTGGATCTGTGCAATCACGCTTTGCTGTCTGGCAAAGGCAAATTCCAAATCAGCCGTTGCACAATCTCCCCTTTGCAGGAGCCGTGACTCTGCAAAGCCAAGAATGAGGTAGGGAAGGCCTGAAATCAGTCCAGTGATCTTACCAGGATTCTCTCTCTCTCTCTCTCTCTCTCTCTCTCTCTCTCTC
>NW_015390586.1:77020-79089 GCF_001527695.2 Protobothrops mucrosquamatus | reverse complement strand
TCTCTCTCTCTCTCTCTCTCTCAATCTCTCACTTTCAATCTCTCCCCCCCTCTATCTCTCAATCTCAATCTCTCTATCTCGCAATCTATCTCTCAATCTCTTTCTCAATCTCTCTATCTCAATCTCTCTTTCAATCTCTCTCAATCTCTCTCTCTCCACAAATTTATACGTTTTTCTTAGAGCTGCCTCAGCCTCACCTTGCTAGAAGCTTCTTTTCCAATTCTCCTTCCAGTACAGCCTCCAACAGTACTGAAAAAAAGTGCCTTATGACCATTTCTCAGACTTACGACCTTGGCAGCATCCCCGTGGTCGTGTGATTTACATTCAGGTGCTTGGCCACTGCCTCGTATTTATGACGATTGCCGGGTCACGTGATCCCCTTTTGCGATCTTCTGACAAGCAAAGTCAATGGGGGAAGCCAGGTTCACTTAACAACTGACTTTACAACTGCAGTGTTTCACTTAACAACCGTGGCTAGAAAGGTCGTCGAATGGAGCAAAATCCACTTCACTGTTTCACTTAACAACATATATGGTAGGGCTCAATTGTGGCCGTACGTCAAGGACTACCCGGGCTTGTTTCGAAAGAGGGCTATTCAATGCATTAGGAACGTCAGCAGAATTTTCAGTAAGCAGAGAACACAACAGGGACGCCAGAATCCCCAATTATAGCTGAGGAATACATACATGCTATTATTGTAAACACCATTTATAAATTACCATGATATAACCGAATAATAAGAAAATATATTGTTGCGTTAATTATTGCCATGGAGGTCTTCCACACGAGGCTGGACAACCATTTGTCCGGAATGGTGTAGGGAAGGGGTCTTCAAACTTGGGCCTTTTATGACTTGTGGACTTCAACTCCCAGAATTCCTCATCTGGCTGAGGAATTCTGGGAGTTGAAGTCCACAAGTCATAAAAGGCCCAAGTTTGAAGACCCCTTCTCTACATCATTGTTTCTCAAGCTGAGCAGCTTTTAAGGTGCGTGGACTTCAACTCCCAGAATTCCATGCTGGCTGAGGAATTCTGGGAATTGAAGTCCACAAGTCATCAAAGGGCCAAGTTTGAAGACCCCTCAGGTCCCTTCCAACCCTATTATATTCTATGTTCTAATATGTATGGATCTCTACGATTTCTAAGAGAAAGAGGTAACTGACTTGAGTTCTCAGATCAGGATCAACACTGATCTTCTTGGCACAACGCTTAAATAGGGCAAAGATGCAACCCAGTTGAGGGAGGATGTCTCCCTGTTTCATGGGGACATCTCATAATTTAAAGTACTCTTCAGCAGGGTGGAAAGTCAGCCCGCCCCCCAGGAGAAGGAAATATTAAAGAGGCAGAAAAGCATATTCCAGTTTTTCATTATAGCCCCAAGTTTCCTTCCCCCAAGCAGAAACCAGCTCTGTAGAAATGCAGATGTAAATAATCCATTCAGGAAGGTTGGAGGCCCCAGCTAGAAGCTTAGAAAGACAAAGACACCTAAAATCTACATACCCCACCCAAAGTCTAAGACAGGACATAATAGGATTAACCCGCAGATGCCAGAGGGGCACACCCAGACTCAGGTCAAAATACATGACACAGGAAATACAAACCCTCAAACAGGAACAGGAAACAACCTCAAGAGCCCCAGAGGGTATAAAAACCCACTCCCTACATGTGCCCTTATCTCTTTTCTTCCAGAGCCATCTTTCTGTCTGGCTCTCCTCTTCAATAAACTGCAACCTTCTTTCTAAAGCAGTCGCCATGTTGTTTATTCCCGGCTTGGACTGAACCGTGATGAAAACTTTTCCTTCAACAGCAGCTTCACACCCAACGCATCACATTTCCACTTTAGGGGAGGGGGGGAAAGTCCTAGCTTTTCTTCAAAGTGCTGTAGGTCAATTGTTCTTTCCTACTTATCTTTACCATCATCTTGTGAGCTTGGTAACGCTGAGACGCAAGGTGTTGAATATTTGCAATTAGTTGACAGCAAGTAATTACTTTCTTTAACTCACTGAATGTGTGTGTCAATTTGGAATACAAGACCTAAACTGCATTACACATTAATTGCAAAAACAACTT
>NW_015390586.1:48551-76595 GCF_001527695.2 Protobothrops mucrosquamatus | reverse complement strand
TCAAAGTGCTGTAGGTCAATTGTTCTTTCCTACTTATCTTTACCATCATCTTGTGAGCTTGGTAACGCTGAGACGCAAGGTGTTGAATATTTGCAATTAGTTGACAGCAAGTAATTACTTTCTTTAACTCACTGAATGTGTGTGTCAATTTGGAATACAAGACCTAAACTGCATTACACATTAATTGCAAAAACAACTTCGGGTGCGTTTGTTATATCTGTGAGGTTAAAAAAAAAAAAGAAAAAATTACACTGCGGTGAAGGGAAGGAAAACACAGATTAATTCTAAATAGCCGAAGAAGGGAGTACCTGATTTAGACTGCAAAAACCCAACTCTTCCACGGAAAGCAGCAGAATTGAAGGAAAAAACAGAATTAAGCTCTTTGCTGCCATCTAGTAGTCATCCTTAATATTGCAGGATAGATAAAGTTTACAAGAAACACTTTTGGTGAAGTTTCGGGCTTGAATTTGAAAATCGCGATTTCAAGCAAGACATTTTAACTGAAATCAAGACCGCACACTTCTTTTTTTTTTAAAGGACCGATCATTTTATTTTTTTCCTGCTTTCCATTTCCTAAAGCACCCATATCTCTTAAAAGTTCTGGCCTCTCCTAACCCGTAATAGCAGTCCCGTTGGAAATTCCCCAGTCAAGCTGCAAATAAAGTTGGCTTTCAAACTGTTTCTGAAAGCGATGCCTGCAAAGTTTTTCACGTTTAAAATCCTGGCATATCCATATATTTCACTCTTGTCTTCTGTTTGTTGGGCTGGGGTGTTTATAGCAACCCTAGTGGAATTGGCATTGCTTTTCTTATTCTTTTTTCTTTCTTTTTTTAAACAGAGCCAGCCAAGCACAATTTAGGTCAACACAAACAGAAGTTTGGGAGGCACCTCTTCCAGGAACCTTCTTAGTAAGCATCTGACGGGAGAAATCTAGTTCAAAGGGCTTAGGATGGATGGCTGAGCACAGAGCCAGATCTTTGTCTAATATCTCTGCAGTGCCCGTGTTTTATGGCCCCGATTGGAACAACTTGTGTCTTACTGGGTACCATAAAACACTGTGCTAATCGACGGCAATAAAGCAGAAAGGTGGAAGGAAGATCAAAGCTAATCGTGTCAACTTTTTCAGCATTTCAGACCATTCATTATTACACAGACGTACTAGGAAATACCGATGGAAGAGAGTATATATATACTCTCAAACCCCACTGGCAGTTAAAAGGAAGAAACAGCTGCGATCGCACACTACTCCCAGAAGCACGAAGCTGAAGACACCAGCCTGAAGATGACGAATGTGACTTCGTCGAAACGTCGCCAAGACACTTCCAATTTTACGCAGGAGAAAACCCGAATATCCAAAGACCTACATACAAACACCCGCGAAAACCTCAGAAAACAAATATATATATATATTTCAAAATTTGGATTGCTAACAAAGAATTAAGGGAGAACTGGAATAGCCATTTCGAACTTTTTAGTTCTTTTCAACCAGACATATGTAGGTCTTGGCGTATTTGGGTCTTTTCCCGTGTAAGATTGAGAGTATCTTGGCAACGTTTCGATGAGGTCCCACTCGTCATCTTCAGAACGGTCTGATTGAGTACACCTTGACATTTTTAACTGCTATACTGCAGTTTTTCTTTTTACAATATCTTTTACCATGCAGCCCCCCAACTAGGGGCATTAAGCAGGCTCAAGTCGCAACTGCGAAACATTTTAAATCCAAATTTCTTTTTCTGACAAAGAGTTAAAGAATTAAATCGGGAGACTAAGATGGCCATTTCTAGCTTGTTCTGCTTTCATCAGTTAGCCATACCCTTTATGGGATTCGAACCTGGGCAGTTTACATACCAGGCACTCAGAGTTGAGCGTGATTGTGTTCTGCCCGTAGTACAAGAATCTCCGCACAGATTGCCTTCCCTTGGGACCAAACAGATAAGGTCCCATGGAAGTTCAGTCCTAGATCTCTTTCGTGGCCGCACAAAGATTCAAGGCTAATTCCCCGTTTGATCCCTCCTCCTTGCCCGGCTGTGCGTTTCCCAACAAAGAAGCCTCGTAAAGCAATGGGAGTAAAAACGGCAGAGTGTATTTGACGCAGACGTGCCCGCGTATTTTTTTATTTCGGAGAAGAGCAGCGTTGAAGGAATGTCCCTTTAACCATCTTCCAGGAGTTTCGTTTTAACTTTCCAGTCTAGCAGATTGCCCTAGGACAGTGGTTCTCAACCTGTGGGTCAGGACCCCATTTGGGATGGATCAACCATTTCATGGAGGTCGCCAAGCAAGGCTGTCCGCCATTTTTTTGTCCGCCATTTTTTTCCCCTTTTCCGGCGGGTGCCTTACCTCCCTTGAGCTGGGCCAGCTGGTGGTTGGCCTGCTCCGTCTCTGCCGCTTCCCAGCTACGCCTCGGCCGCGCAGGGGGTGGAACCACGCATGTGTGGCGCTCCCGGGCAGGGAAAGTCCTCGACTTACGACCGGTTGGGTAGTCCTCGACTTACGACCGGTTTAGTCCTTGACTTACGACCGGTTTAGTCCTCGACTTACGACCGGTTTAGTCTTCAATTTACAACCGGTTGGGGTCGCGGCATTAAAAAGGTTGAGAACCACTGCCCTAGGATTTTCTGGGAGTTTTTCTTAGCCGTGTTTTAAGCAGGCTTTGACCCAGCTTAGCTTTGGGGAGAATTAGCTAAAAAAAGAAAAGAAAAAAAAAGAAACTCAGCTTTTCTAAGCTGGACTTGCTCGGTTGTGACAGATTGTGGAATCACTGGGAGTACAGAATGAAGGGAAGATCTGTGTGTTCCTTTCTCAACAACAATCGCACCTCCCCAACGCAGTGCTATAGCATTGGACATTCTGTGTTTTTACGAATGCCCATCGATTTCTGCATGAAACAGAGGACTGGGACTTAATGGCTTCTCCCCCTTCTGTGATTCCAAGCAATAATTCTTTCTCTCTCTCTCTCCATCATCTTCATCCATCCATCGTATCTGCCTGTACATTGATCCATCCATCAATCCATTGATTCGTCCATCCCTTCATCACATCCGTCCCTCCATCCATAAAGACAGGACAGAGAAAACTCAAGCCACCAGGATCTGTGGTACTGGAGACTAAAACATCCCTCTATAATAAGAAGTCACAAAGTTATCCTCATGGGTAGCTAGGCAGAAAATGAATTAGATCCCTACCAAGATACGTAAAAATGAGAAAATGGCATTGCGCTCCTTCCCGGCCATTAATCTGCTCCCATTATGCTACGATCTCCATCCACCAATTGAGTTGATTAATGTCTGGCTTAGCTTCGGTGCATCTTTTAACTGCCCTTAACTGCCCATATGGCTGTGAAAGTTGGACCATAAGAAAGGCTGAGCGCCAAAGAATTGAAGCCTTTGAACTATGGTGCTGGAGAAGACTCTTGCAAGTCCCCTGGACTTCAAGGCAACCAAACCGGTCAGTCCTAGAGGAGATCAACCCTGACTGCTCTTTAGAAGGCCAGATCCTGAAGTGGAAACTCAAGTCCTTTGGCCACCTAATGAGAAGGAAGGACTCACTGGAGAAGAGCCCAATGCTGGGAAAGATGGAGGGCAAGAGAAGAAGGGGACGACAGAGAATGAGGTGGCTGGATGGAGTCCCTGAAGCAGGAGGCGTGAGCTTCAATGGACTCCAGAAGATGGTAGAGGACAGGAAGGCCTGGAGGAATGTTGTCCATGGGGTCGCGATGGGTCGGACACGACTTCGCAACTAACCACAACAAAACTGCCCTTGAATAATTTGCCTTCCAAAATGCTGCCAATTCTAGAGAACTTGCAGGCAGGCGCTTCACATCAGATTCAATCCACCCTCACTTTCTTTCTACAGCTTCCTCTGGGAGCGTCTTGCAGATATGTGATTCTTTCACTGGTGTTTATACAAACAGAAGGAACAGCACCATCGTGGCTCCTATAACAACCACACAGATTTGGAGGCGCGAGACATTGTCTACAGCTTAAAAGAAAAAAAAACACCTACAAAAGGGGCACGGGCTGCCTAGACTGATTGTCTCATGGGGTTTTTAGGGGTTGCTCGGATAGCAGCGGTTGAAGAGGGTTCAACTTTAGATCGCTCTCATTTAAGGGAAGCAGAAAGCATATGGAAATCTACCAAGGTAGAAATGTTCAACCCAAAAACCTCCAGATGTGTTTGGACTACAGTCGCCAGAATCGTCAAGGAATTTTGGCCTTCTAATTCTGATGCATCTGGAGAATACAGGGTGGAAAGTTTCAAAGAAGAAGAAACCTCAGTAATATTTTAATCATCATCATCATAGCCCTCTTCTTTCATACAAACAGCTTTGCTAATCTTGCAGTAATTTGGTGCTTTAGTGTTGATGTACCATCAACTTTAGCCACCACATACATAGACGTTGTCCACAAGAAGTTATCCAACCTGGGGTCATTTCCAAACTCAAGAGTCAAGTACAGTCAGGTTTAAAATAAGGCCTAATTGACTGATATGTCTTATGGACTCAGATGGTCTGATCCATCCATTTTAAATTAAATTTTAAACTCATCAAGGAGAGAAGCAAGCTAGAACTAAGGAGAAACTTCCTGACTGTGAGAACAATTAATCACTGGAACAACCTGCCTCCAGAAGCTGTGAATGCTCCAACACTGGAAGTTTTTAAGAAGAGACTGGACAGCCATTTGTCTGAAATGGTATAGGGCCATGGTGGCGAACCTATGGCACGGGTGCCAGAGGCGGCACGCAGAGCCCTCTCTGTGGGCACGCGTGGTGTCGCCCCAGTCCTAGGCCTTCAGCTGGGTTTTATAAAACCTTTTTGCTTTAGGCCTCCGCCACCGTGTGCCCCAAAAAAAGGTTCAATCAATCAATTAATTTCAACTTCTCGCAGGAAAAAAAAGATCTTGCAAAGTTGGAATTGATTGATTGAACTTTTTAGTCCCGCCCAGTCTGCCGTTACCAGCGCAGCCATGCCCACCCAAATGGGCCACGCCCACCCGGCACCCGACGATACACAAGTGGGTTTTGGGTTGCAGTTTGGGCACTCGGTCTCTAAAAGGTTTGCCATCACTGGTATAGGGTTTCCTGCCTGAGCAGGGGGTTGGACTAGATGACTTCCAAGGTCCCTTCCAACATCATCATCATCATCATCATCATCATCATCATCATCATCATCATCATCATCATCATCATTATTATTATTATTATTATTATTATTATTATTATTATTATTATTATAAATAGTCTAACTCTGTGGAGAGAGAATTTGGTCCCCCGCTTTCTCAACCCCAGGAATAAAAAGCTATGAAAACAGCCACCTGATTACTTCTTGGGAGCATCATAAATGCCACTTTTCACCAAGGCTGAGTGATTTGGTTACAACTGTACAGATTGTAAAACCCATGAGGACAGATGTGTCCTCATCTGGAGACACACAATGCCTCCCCTCTCTTCCTCCTCTCCTCTATTTCTTTCCGTCCTTCTTCCTCCTTCCCTCCCTCCATCCTTGATCGGGATACATTTCGTACCCAACTGCAATTTTAAAGAGATTATTCTGCATCCGTTGGTCTTTTTGTTAGCATCCAGATTTATTATCATGAGTCTTGATGAGACTATATAAGCAAGTGGTATTTAAACCTATGACTTTGTGGATAGTCTGCTTGTCTATTTTAGAGACAGTGTCAGACCTATGAAGTGCCTTGAATAAAACCATCATTTATCCCAGGCAAGATTTGTATACTCCACTTCTGGATTTTGGCAAAGATGAGGACTCCTCTTGTTATGAGAAATACTTAAACTGGAATAAGTCATGCTGAGTTTAAAAAAAACCCAACTTTACTTTTCAGCAGGTATGAGCAAGCGTGTGTTTTTAGCAGAACAAAACAAACAGGACATCCTAACCTCTGAAAGTACATTGTAATGTAAATATCTCATCACAGCTTTCTTTCCTTTCTTAAGCATCAGCTAGGCAGGGTTACAAACTGGAAGTTCTCCAGAGAAACTGGGAACAGGATGCATATCATTCTTCAGCTCGTTCTACACTTTGCTACAATGTGCTCCCTAAGAGCCCTAGTAAGCAGGTTTCCCATAGTTAGAAAGGGAGAGGAAAGGAAAGAGATTGTACTATAGGTGTCTTTTGTCCTCCTTCATCTGTGGACCAAAGCTGGATGGGTAGAAAGAGGAACTGCAGGATGCTGGCTTGGTAGTTTCCAAACCTAGTTATTGCCATCTGGTCTTAGCCTTCTTTGGGAGAAGTAGTCAGATTTCTTAAGGACAGGTCTGTTAATAACTACCAGCCTTGGAACACAGAACATAGAATAAGAGAGTTGGAAGGGACCTTGGAGGTCTACTAGTCCAACACCCTGTTCAAGCAGGAGACCCTAGACCAGGGGTAGGCAACCTTGGCTCTTTTATGACTCGTGGACTTCAACTCCCAGAATTCCTCAGCCAGCATGGCTCAGCTTGGAAACCTCTCCCTTCTCCCTCAGCGTGGCTGGCTCAGGAATTCTGGGAGTTGAAGTCCACGAGTCATAAAAGAGTCAAGGTTGCTTACCCCTGCTCTAAATTAATAAAGTCTACATTAATTAACATGAATTATGCTTTCATATGTTCCTCTAGGTCAGGGGTAGGCAACCGTGGCTCTTTTATGACTCGTGGACTTCAACTCCCAGAATTCCTGAGCCAGCATGGCTCAGCTTGGAAACCTCTCCCTTTCCCCTCAGCGTGGCTGGCTCAGGAATTCTGGGAGTTGAAGTCCACGAGTCATAAAAGAGCCAAGGTTGCCTACCCCTGGCCTAGACCATTTCAGAGAAATGGCTGTCCAGTCTCTTCTTAAAAACTTCCAGTGTTGGAGCATTCACAACTTCTGGAGGCAAGTCGTTCCACTGATTAATTGTTCTCACCGCCAAGACATTTCTTCTGAGTTCTAGCTTGGATTTCTCTTTAAATGATCTTCCATCCATCTTGACTTTTTTTATTATTTTTAACTAGCTGTACCCAGCCACGCGTTGCTGTGGCTCAGTCTGGTAAAAGCGTGTGTTGCTTTTACGTCCAACAGATGGCGCTGTTTTTCAAAAAAAGCATGTTTTTACCTGTCACAGGTGTGACATCTATATAATAGTAGGTATATAAAAACACGCACGTATTCGAATGCAACGTCGTGTCAAAATTTCAAAGCAATCGGTGAAGAACTTTCGGAGATTTAAGATTTCGAACAAACGCACATTTACATTTTTATTTATATAAGATTGCTCCCTCATCTCTCCAGATGGATGACCCTGCTCAAGACTACACCCTTGGAAAAAAAAAATTATCTAATGCTCTCTTCACCGGCCAAGCTCTTCTTGAATGAAATGAAGTCAGGATTTTGGCCCCGAGATCCTGACGCTTACTACAAGCGCCTTTGTAAATAATGCAGGATTTGAACGCGGCCTAGCTCGATTGCGTTGGAATTAATGAAGAGCCAAAATGAGAATTATCTTCAGATGCAAGCAAGACGCTTCCCTCTAGGGCTTCGGGGCAAAAGAAAAGAAAAGAAAAAAGTGGATTCATGATCACAAATGCAGAATGTTTGGCCCTTCCAGGGATTTTACAGGGTTGAGTAGCTGTCTAAACATCTGGCTGTGGAAGGAATATTTCTGTGACCGGCAGATTCAGTTTGATTAACTCAAGTTTTCAGATATTTACTGTAGGCTGGCTTTAACAACCAAATTTTGATTGTTAATACTGCATAGGAAGGCTAGAACTCTATGCCCGTGGTGATCCTTGCGGAACAAAACGGGATTAATTTCTGAAAAAGCCATCTAGGCTTATATTGTGAATCGTTTATTTGAAAACCATGAATTGTTTACGATATCTGCGTCTTGAAGTTATTTAGTATTTAGTGACGGTTTAAAATATGTCCTTTTGCTTGATGTGTTGCTTTTTAAGCATGTTATTCCATTATATCGGGGCAATTCTGTTTCTGATTTGGTGGAAAACAGCCTAATAAAACTATTAAGTTTTGCTCAGTTGAATACTAACATCTGGCAGCGCGTAGAAGTCTTTTATTTATGTCAGACACTAAGCGGAGTATTTGGAAGAGAGATCAATATATAACGTCAAATATTTATGATGCTGTACAAGTGTTACACACAACGAATTCTTTGTTCATTGAACTCCTCCTTAATAAAACTCTTATCACGGGTAGAACATCATCCCTCCGGAGATCACATCACCCTTAATACTACTGGCTTTAGGGAAGTACTTGTAGGTGTGGCTTTGCCAGGGAGTGTGGACACTCAAGTGTGTAGTAGGAGCAGTGGTCATTATAATTGTCGATGGGTGATGGGACAGCTCTGGATTGTGCCATGTGGTTTATAATTGGATTTTTTTAAAACATCGTTTTATATTTTAACACCTTTATTTTTATGTTGTGTTCTAATTTTTTTTAATTGCTGAGCTGCCCACGGTGATACAGTATAAGTTACATGGGCAGCTATGTAAATTGAAATAAGGAACACACTCTTATCTTTAAGTGACACCCAAGCAATTTTCAGGGCCACCAAACTTTTTTTTTTTTAAATAAAAAAAAGTCTTAAACTAAGACAGAACTTTAACAACCAATAAGTTCATGAAGGTTTATCGGTCTGTGAACTTGTTAATAATTCTTTTTTACTTTCTCTGCATACATTTTGCAACACTTCCTTTCAGAAATCAACTGTTTATTTTTTTAAAAAATAAAGACTTATATTTTAAACGTTTAAAGCTATATAACAGAACTAAATCAAGCAATCGAGGAATAAACTAAAGTTTTCTTGTTTAAAGTTGATTGCAAACTTTGAGAATAGAATAGAATAGAATTAAGGAATAGAATAGAATAGAATAGAATAGAATAGAATAGAATAGAATAGAATAGAATAGAATAGGAATACAGAACAGAATGTAGAATAGAACAGAAAAGAACATAATAGAATAGAGCTGGAAGGGACCTTGGAGGTCTTCTAGTCCACCCCGTTTGAGTAGGAGAACCTATAGCATTTCAGATGAGGAACCCTTTTTCATATGATGGGGTACCATCTCCCCAAAGTACCCCCAAATAAACAGGATGAGAGTTCAGGAGCTCTGCTTCCTCTTCAGTCTTGCTTCCTAAAGCATGCCAGAAAGAACTGGTTCCATATGGTGTATTCCTTACTGGCTGTGTAATCCTGACCTGGCCTGCACATCTGGATTTCCTTTTTTTAAAGAGCCTTTAAGGAGCAGCGCATTGCGGACTAGGAACAGGAAGAAGATCGCAGGCAGATTGCAGGTGAACAAACATCTGGAGAAGCAAATGATTCAGAAAGAAAGCTAGGGCAGACGTTCAAGTACAGACCTGAATGGAGCATCTGTAGCACGATGTTTAATTTTGCTCTAGCCAATCCTACCTTCTCTTTCTTCCTTAGTAAAAAAAAAAAATTTTCTGCCTTTACACAAAAAACACCACCAGAGTTGTCGGCAGACGTTGGGGCTCCTCTTAATTAAATACACGAGAAGGGGGGGGAGCCAATGGGATCTCTCTCTCCCCCCGCAAAAAGAAACAACCCGTCTACCCTTTTCTCTAAAATGAAGACCATTTCAACGGTCCGACATTTACCCAGTTCGGCAAAATCCAAGAATATCTGCAAAGAGGCTTAAATTATTTGAGGAAAATCATTCTCGGGCTATCAAAATAATTTGCTGGTCTTTGGAAAGTAACTGGATCTGAATGGCACTGTTCATGGAGTCCTATGCCAGTGTGGCGAACCTATGGCACGGGTGCCAGAGGCGGCACTCAGAGCCCTCTCTGTGGGCACGCGCGCCCTTGCCCCAGTCCTAGGCCTTCAGCTGGGTTTTATAAAACCTTTTCGCTTTAGGCCTCCGCCTCCGTGTGCAAAAAAAAAAAAAGGTGCAATCAGTCAATTTCAACTTCTCGCGGGAAAAAAAAAAAGATCTTGCAAAGTTGGAATTGATTGATTGAACTTTTTAATCCCACCCAGTCTGCCGTTACCACTGCAGACACGTCCACCCAATGGGCCACACCCACCCAATGGGCCACACCCACCCGGCACCCGACGATGCATAAGTGGGTTTTGGGTTGCAGTTTGGGCACTCAGTCTCTAAAAGATTTGCCTCACTGTCCTATGCTTTGCGTTGAGGCGTTTCAAAACAATCCTTTGTTGTGCGCCAGATGCTGTTGGTTCAAGATTCTTTATTATACATTTTAAAACATCCTTTTCACTCGAGTGGAGGGGATTATTTCTAGGATAAAATATGACATAGTCATTCAGGTCCTGCTTTCAGATTTGCAAATCCAGAGAAGAAGAAATACAAGGAAAAAACCAAATCAGAAAAACCTAGAACTAAGGAGAAATTTCCTGACAGTTAGAACAATTAACCAGTGGAACCACCTGCCTCCAGAAGTGGTGAATGCTCCAACACTGGAAGTTTTTAAGAAGAGACTGGACAGCCATTTGTCTGAAATGACATAGGGTTTCCTGCCTGAGCAGGGGGTTGGACTAGATGATCCCCAAGGTCCCTTCCAACTTTATTATTATGATGATGATGATGATGATGATGATGATGATGATGATGATGATGATGATGATGATGTGGGCAGCAAGCTTATTTTCTTGGTCCAATCAGCTCTCCTCCGGGAACGTACGTGTCTTTCTAAGAAAATGCTTGGCATGATTTGATATTTATGTACGCATTTTGGACCCACCCACATTTCTTAATCTTGTTCCTTTCTGGGCCAACACTTCATAGAGCCAGGTTAATTTGTTAAAGAGTCGCTTCTCCTACTCACGAGGAAGATAAGTTCTCAACCAATGGCAGCAGCGCCATCAGATTTCACTCTTTTGATCTCTTTTATTAAGAAGTAGGCGATTCACCCGCCCTCCCTCAACCTCACCGATTTCAGTCACAGAATGTGCAGCTTAATCCTCTGCCTCCATAGCACACTTTGCACAAACAGCGCGAGGAACGTACATTTAAGTCATGGCACCCCAGTTACGTAACGAAGCCATCAGAGTATTTAGGAATTCAAATATATGTACATGTTGACACACCTCCTGAAATCAGCACAACTTCATAGGCGGAAGTGTTTTACTTGACCTGGATTCTGCTGTATCTTGGTTAGGCATTTCACCTTTCATTCGCAACAGGACCAAATGCTGAAGTCGTGTTGATGAAACGATCACATCAAAGGGAAATTTTTTTTAGCCTAATCCTGTCTCTAACTCCAAAGTAAACCCCATTGCATTGTCATATTTCAGTAGCCACCCTGGGGATATACTATGAAAACCCTGGGAAACCAGGTGTTCTGATTTTTCCTGAGGTCAAAGCCAAAATGGTCATGGAAGGAAATCCCAACACTTGCAAGGAGCAAATCAAAGTGGACAATAGAAGTCGGCAGGGGTGGGATTCAAATAGGTCAGTGGTGGCGAACCTATGGCACGGGTGCCAGAGGCGGCACTCAGAGCCCTCTCTGTGGGCACGCGCGCCCTCGCCCCAGTCGTAGGCCTTCAGCTGGGTTTTATAAAACCTTTTCGCTTTGGGGCCTCCACCGCTTCCGTGTGCAAAAAAAAAAAAAAAGGTTCAATCAGTCAATTTCAACTTCTCGCGGGAAAAAAAAAGATCTCGCAAAGTTGGAATTGATTGATCGAACTTTTTAGTCCCGCTCAGTCTGCCGTTACCACTGCAGCCACGCCCACCCAATGGGCCACGCCCACCCGGCACCCGATGATGCATAAGTGGGTTTTGGGTTGCAGTTTGGGCACTCGGTCTCTAAAAGGTTCGCCATCACTGAAATAGGTGAACAACCGGTTCTCTGGGTGGATGCCGCTTCCGGAAGTCCGTTCTGGGCCTGGGCGACAAAAAATTAACTACCGGTTCTGCCGAAGTGGTGCGAATCGGCCAAATCCCACCACTGGAAGTTGGGCAGATTCCAAAGTTCTAAGTTCATCAACTGCATCGTTATAACGATGGAGCATGCAAATCACATAAATAGCAACAAAAATGATTAGGGGTCTGGAGGTAAAACATAAGACGAATGATTGAGGCAACTAGCTGTGTCTATCTAACAAAGAGGACTAAGGTGACATGAGAACAATCTTTCAATATTTGAGGGACGATCATGGATGGAAGCTAATCAAAGAGAGATCCACCTAGAATGGAGGAGACATTTCCTGTAAGTGAGAGCAATTACTCGATGGAACGGCTGGCCTCCAGAAGTTGTGGGTGATCCATCACTGAAAGTTTTTAAGAAGAGATTGGACAGCCATTTGCCTAAAATGGTTTAAGGCAAGGGTAGGCAACCTTGGCTCTTTTATGACTCGTGGACTTCAACTCCCAGAATTCCTGAGCCAGCATGGCTCAGCTTGGAAACCTCTCCCTTTCCCCTCAGCGTGGCTGGCTCAGGAATTGTGGAAGTTGAAGTCAACGAGTCATAAAAGAGCCAAGGTTGCCTACCCCTGGTTTAGGGTCTCCTGCTAGAGGCTGGATTAGAAAACTTCCAGTGTCCCTTTTCACTGTTATTCTGTATTCTGTACATTATATTTGGACTAATTGTGGAAATCCGTATACTGCTTTAGCTATGGGATGGGGCTGATCGGAAGACACCATTATTAGAGCAGAAAAAAGCTAAATGTGGAACTCATTCTTTAAAATTGTATCACTGCTAACTTTAGCCTCTTTGACTTCAATCAGTTGAGACTCTAGAAAGAGTACAGAGAAGAGCAACAAAGATGATTAGGGGACTGGAGGCTAAAACATATAAGGAACGGCTGCTGGAATTGGGGATGTCTAGTTTAATGAAGAGAAGGACGAGGGGGGACAGGATAGCAGTCTTCCAGTATCTCAGGGGTTGCCACAAAGAAGAGGGAGTCAAGCTGTTCTCCAAAGCCCCTGAAGGCAGGACAAGAAGCAACGGATGGAAACTAAGGAGAGAAGCAACTTGGAACTAAGGAGAAATTTCCTGACAGTGAAAACAATTAACTAGTAGAACAACCTGCCTCCAGAAGCGGCGAATGCTCCAACACTGGAAGTTTTTAAGAAGAGACTGGACAGCCATTTGTCCGAAACGGTATAGGGTTTCCTGCCTGAGCAGGGGGTTGGACTAGAAGATCTCCAAGGTCCCTTCCAACTTTATTATTATTATTATTATTATTATTATTATTATTATTATTATTATTATTATTATTATTATTATTATTATTATTATTATTATTATTATTTTCATTATTATCATCATCATCATCCTTCATTATTCTTCTTCTTCTTTCCTCCTCCTCCTCCATTCTTCATTCTCCTTATTATTTCTTCTTCTTCTTCTTCTTCTTCTTCTTCTTCTTCTTCTTCTTCTTCTTCCTCTTCCTCTTCCTCTTCCTCTTCTTCTTCCTCTTCCTCTTCTTCTTCTTTTTCTCCTTCTCCTTCTCCTTCCTCTTCCTCTTCCTCTTCCTCTTCCTCTTCCTCTTCTTCTTCTTCTTCTTCTTCTTCTTCTTTCTTCTTCTTCTTCGCTGGCAGAAGGATACAAGCCATTGCTGGTGGAGGAAGGGGAGCTAAAAAAATAATAATGAAATAAAACATTTGGCAAAAGGAAGCATGTCGAGGCAACTTCCCAAGCCTCTTTTGCCTCCTCTGCATTGTTTGCTGAATTTTTGCATGCAGCTTATTCGAAGGTGGCGGTTGTAATTGACACCAGTTGCTGTTGCAGCCTGTTCGAAAGCGTGCTCCGTGGGTTTCTTCCCTTCGGGTGGGGACCTGGGGTGGAGCAGGAGACACCATTTCTCCTGACCCGATCAAACCAGATTAGCTGGAATTATTTCAACAGGGCGTCGCCGCCTGAGCCCGCGAAGAATTCCAAAGCAAAGGCCTCAAGTCATATAGTTTATTGTTCAAGGTCTGACCCAGGTTTTGCACAGGGTGAGCCTATTTCTGCCCCACCCTCGTTCATGGGCCTCCACCCCGAAGCAGAGAGAAGACTTAAAGGATAAAGGAATCTTGCTGAAAACAGATCTGATTCAGGCAATTGTTCATAATTAAGCCAATGAGTTCCCTACATCCTGGCAGATCTCCATAATTCCTTTCTACAACCAAAAAAAATTATTCAGTTTACCTGAATGTCACTTTAAATAGCACACTAACTGCAAAGTGAAGCCTGAGCTTATCTACAACGAGCAATTGCTTCAGAACAAAATGCCAGGTGCAAGCAACCAAATCCACGTGTGTTAAGTAAAACCTACTTTATTGTGTCTTGCCTAGAATACAGGAATCTCCTTAGATTGCTTGCCGTCCCTTTGGGAACAGATAGATCAGGGTCTATAGACCCTTGGGGGAGGGGCTGTGCAATAATTCAAGGTTAATTCTTTGCTTGAGCACTTTCACAACGTAACTGACACCAAGCTGGCAGGAATAGCCAACACTCCAGAAGACAGGCTTAGGATACAGGAGGATCTGGACAGACTTGAACACTGGGCGCTATCTAACAAAATGAAATTCAGTGGTGAAAAAAGTAGGGTTCTACATTTAGGCAAGAAAAACCAAATGTGCAGGTATAGTATAGGGGGTACCTTGCTCAATAGTAGTAACTGTGAGAGGGACCTCGGAGTCCTAGTGGACAATCACCTAAATATGAGCCAGCAGTGTGCTGCAGCTGCCAAAAAGGCCAATACAGTGCTAGGCTGCATTAACAGAGGGAGAGAACCAAGATCACGTGAAATGTTAATACCACTTTACAATGCCTTGGTAAGGCCACACTTGGAATACGGCATCCAGTTTTGGTCACCGCAATGTAAAAAAGATGTTGAGACTCTAGAAAGAGTACACAGAAGAGCAACAAAGATGATCAGGGGACTGGAGGCTAAAGCATATAAGGAACGGTGGCTGGAATTGGGTATGTCTAGTTTAATGAAGAGAAGGACGAGGGGGGACATGATAGCAGTGTTCCAATATCTCAGGGGCTGCCCCAAAGAAGAGGGAGTCAAGCTATTCTCCAAAGCGCCTGAAGGCAGGAGAAGAAGCAATGGATGGAAACTAACCAAGGAGAGAAGCAACCTAGAACTAAGGAGAAACTTCCTGACAGTGAGAACAATTAACCAGTGGAACAACCTGCCTCCAGAAGTGGTGAATGCTCCAACACTGGAAGTTTTTAAGACGAGACTGGATGGCCATTGGTCTGGAAATGGTATAGGGTTTCCTGCCTGAGCAGGAGGTTGGACTAGATGACCTCCAAGGTCCCTTCCATCATCATCATCATCATCATCATCATCATCATTATTATTATTATTATTATTAAGTAATTCTCAAAAAGAGCAGAGGAAGACCTCGAGAGCCAGAGTCCTTTTACTTTTCTCAATCACTTTTCAATAACTTGCCGAAACCCTAAACAATCAAAACAAAATAGGCCAGGCAATTATTTCTCCTGTTTTATTTATAGTTGAATTGCTAAACTCATCTGCTACTTTCCAGCAGACGCTTGACTGGCCACTGTTTCTATTAACTGTAGACAAGCAAGGTGTCAACGCTGCTATAACGTCGGATGTTCTTGCTTTGACAACTTATGGAGAGGCAGCCATTTTCCTTCTTGTGTTTTACTCTTAGAATTAGAGTTGGAATTAGATGATACTGGGGTGGGGGGGAGGAGGAGGAATGTGCATGGGAGTTTAGTTAGACATAACAATATTGTAACTAGGGTGAGAACCAAGGTTTTTTGAAATAAGAGATGATAAGAAATGCCGGGTTGGAGAACTGGAGGGGAAGCCTGCATTTCAAACTAATTGGAGAATGTGATTTATGACAGTTAATTGGAGGAGGGAATTGTGCTTTGATACTATGTGCTCAGGGGAGGGGAATTCAGATTTTGGCTTTGCTTATGTACGTGCCGATGCTATGCTACTCGAATAAAGATTCTTTAAGGTAAACAATGCCTAGAAGTTCTTCGGAGAGTTTCATCTGTCGGAACCATGACACAAGGTTTATCAAAACCTGGGAAATCACTGCATTTAAATCCACGGCTACAATTCTTTTCCCAAGTTACAAGGGCTCAGACCAGGTCATCGAAATTGATGATGAGGATTTATCCCTTCAGTCAAGTCCGACTTTGGGCGATGCTACAGGCCAGGCCTCTCCACATCTTCCGATCCTGCCCTGATTTTTCAAGTTTGTGTATGCTCTGGCTGGGGTCAGTTTTGATAGTGTCCAGCCATCATCTTTTTTGATAACTCTTCCAAACATAATTGCTTTCTCCAGTGAATCCCTTCACATGACAGGGCCAAAATAAGTGAGAGGTTTGAAATTAAGTCAGCTTTACATAATAAAAAGTCTTGTTGTAGTGGTGGGAAGTGAAGGGATGTGTCAGGTGTGAAAGACCAGGTCCACATGGGAAGGTCCAATTACACTGATTGCTAAAAGCCTATGCTCAAGAATCTTCTCAACTCATAGCACCTTCTTTGAATTAGATAAGGCTCGACAGAATTCAAGAGAAACTGGATTTAGTTTGCTAGTGGCTCTGCCCCGCCACCTACAGAATACTTGCTAAACCAGATAGGCCTTAATGCTTGCTAAATCACCCAGGCACTTAACAATTGGCCAGCTTGGGAAAAAATAGGGAGTGCTGATTGGCTGCATTCTCTAGCACAGCTATTGGCCCACTCCCTAGGCACCTGTAATGGGCCACAAGGGTGTCAAAACGATTCAGAATTATGCCAGGCAAGAAAACTATAAAACCTTTTATCAATCCCTGGCTACACCAAGGTCTATAATAATAATAATAATAATAAAGTTGGAAGGGACCTTGGAGGTCATCGAGTCCAACCCCCTGCTCAGGCAGGAAACCCTATACCATTTCAGACAAATGGCTGTCCAGTCTCTTCTTAAAAACTTCCAGTGTTGGAGCATTCACCGCTTCTGGAGGCAGGTTGTTCCACTGGTTAATTGTTCTGTCAGGAAGTTTCTCCTTAGTTCTAGGTTGCTTCTCTCCTTGCTTAGTTTCCATCCGTTGCTTCTTGTCCTGCATTCAGGAGCCTTGGAAAATAGCTTGACTCCCTCTTCTTTGGGGCAGCCCCTGAGAGATTGGAACACTGCTATCATGTCCCCCCTCGTCCTTCTCTTCCTTAAACTAGACATACCCAATTCCAGCAGCCTTTCCTCATATGTTTTGGCCTCCAGTCCCCTGATCATCTTTGTTGCTCTTCTCTGTACTCTTTCTAGAGTCTCAACATCTTTTTTACATCGTGGTGACCAAAACTGGACGCAGTATTCCAAGTGTGGCCTTACCAAGGCATTGTAAAGTGGTATTAATACTTCACATGATCTTGATTCTATCCCGCTGTTAATGCAGCCCAGCACTGTGTTGGCCTTTTTGGCAGCTGCAGCACACTGCTGGCTCATATCTAAGTGATTGTCCACTAGGACTCCGAGGTCCCTCTCACAGTTACTACTATTGGATGACTGAGAATTTCCATAGACATTTGGTTCTAAGAATCATTACCATGACTAAAATTATCCCGGGCCAGAAATTCTTTTATACTATACTAGCTGTACCCGGCCACGCGTTGCTGTGGCTCAGTCTGGTTAAATGGAAAAGAAAGAAAAGAGAAAGCGCACGTTTCTAATATGTTTAATTTCACAATGCTTGTGGGTATACAATCTTTTTTGTTGTTCCATTGTCTGTGCATCAATTCCAACGCAATGTCACCCGAAATAATTAAATCAAAAGGAAAATAAATCAAAATCTATGAAAATTCAATTTAACAATGCCATCGGAAACATTGAAATGGAATCGTAAAATTGGAAATTTGGAAATCGTAAATGGATCGTAAATCGGAAACATTGAAATGGAATGGTAAAATCGTAGCGTGTGTTGCTTTTACGTCCAACAGATGGCGCTGTTTTTCAAAAAAAGCATGTTTTTACCTGTCACAGGTGTGACATCTATATAATAGTAGGTATATAAAAACACGCGCGTATTCGAATGCAACGTTGTGTCAAAATTTCAAAGCAATCGGTGAAGAACTTTCGGAGATTTAAGATTTTGAACAAACNCAACAGATGGCGCTGTTTTTCAAAAAAAGCATGTTTTTACCTGTCACAGGTGTGACATCTATATAATAGTAGGTATATAAAAACACGCGCGTATTCGAATGCAACGTTGTGTCAAAATTTCAAAGCAATCGGTGAAGAACTTTCGGAGATTTAAGATTTTGAACAAACGAACATTTACATTTTTATTTATATAGATAGAAAGATAGAAATATTTGTCACATTTGTGACTACTTTTGTTATCATAATTACTCTGCATTGTTGTTTTTAAAACTTTTTTTTTAAAGTAAGCGTTAGGGTCAGCTTTAGTAAGGCCCACAGGTTTTTGCAGTAAACTAACCTACATGTTGCAAAGAGCACCTGCCAGTCTCCCTTGCTAAATGTGGGTGCAACTTTCCTGATATACTGGATAGTTAATGAAACCAACTTATGGTTTGATGGCATCTTCTACAAGTCAGTTTTGATTCATGTGGTTAAATAGGCACTCTTGACTAAGTTAATATTCCTTGTTTTCCACGCCCTTCCATTTTTAACATCCACACTGCCTAAGATGGTATATAGCACATGCCTTTGAGAATAAAAAAAAAAATATCCATGTTACCAAATGACCAACAGATGTTTATAGACCAGAAAACCAATTAGGTAATTTGACATAGGGGCTTGGCTTTTATATGTTTTATCCTGTGAGTGAAAGAAGGCAAGATAGAAGGAATGAATTGAAAGGTTGAGCCCTTGAACTGGGGGGGGGGAGGCTAAGATTACTTTGAGCCACAGATTTGTAATGTTCTAAAGATATAGCTTCTAGCCCCAGGAGTTTCTTATTTTCTAGAAACAGGAAGTCATCCCTAAAGTTGCCTCAGGCCCCAAGAGTTTACACTTTATTTCAAGAAAGTAAGGTCAGCTCCTGACATAATTTTAACTTTCACCTTTAGTTACTTGAAGTAGCTAGATTCGTTTTTCTCGCCATGTATATGTATACATCCGAACTAGACTGTGTTGTTTCTCTGGGTCATATATCTGTGTGTATGTGGGTATATGTATGTATGTATGTATGTATGTATGTATTATTATTATTATTGTTGTTGTTGTTGTTGTTATTTTGGTCGTGTTTATGCACTGTATATTGGTTACCCTTTGAGAACTGTATGCAACGAAATCTCATCTTAATGTATTCATGTATATTTAAAGTGACAATAAAGTTATTATTCAATTCTATTCTGTGATGATTCTATTCTATTATCATGATTCTATTCTATTATCATGATTCTATTCTATTATGATTCTATTCTATTCTATCATAATTCTATTCTATTCTGTTCTATCATGATTCTATTCTATTATCATGATTCTATTCTATTCTATTATCGATTCTATTCTATTATGATTCTATTCTATTCTGTTCTGTTCTATTCTTTATTTTATTCTATTTATTCTATTCTATTATCTTATGATTCTATTCTATCATGATTTTATTCTATCATGATTCTATTCTATCATGATTCTATTCTATTCTCATTCCATTATTCTATTCTATTCTCATTCTATTCTCATTCTATTCTCTTCTCGTTCTATTCTAATTTCTACTCTACTCTACTCTACTCTACTCTACTCTATTCCTCCACAGGTTTTGCTTCTTTTAAGACATTGAGCCTTGGCTAAAATTACCTCAGTCCCAACTTTATTACTGAGAGCAAGGTCAGCTCCTGAGGCCATTTTTACCTTTACTGCTGATTTTAATTCTGATTCACTTGTGCTGCTTTGGTCCTTTGAACAGGACATGGCTGAGATTATTTCAGGCTCCACTAATATTTTACTAAGAACTTGAGCCTTGGGTAAAATTACAAGCCTCAAGAGTTGACTTCATATCAACTCCCAGATCTGAAGTAATACAGGTAAAGCACACAGGCAACCCCAACATTTACGTTGCTAAGCAAAGCATTTGTTACGTGAATTTTGCTCCATTTTGCAACCTTTCTTGCCACAGTTGTCAAGTGAATTATTGCAGTTGTTAAATTAGTAACACAGTTATCAGATTTTCCCCCCATTAACTTTGCTTGTCAGGTTGCAAAAAGTGATCATATGACTCCAGGACATTGCAACTGTCATAAATATGAGTCAGTTGTTAAGTGAACCAGGCTGATGCCGAGCAGAGATGTGGAAATAATAATAATAATAATAATAATAATAATAATAATAATAATAATAATAATAATAATAATGTTGGAAGGGACCTTGGAGGTCATCTAGTCCAACCCACTGCTTGCTTGTCAGGTCTCAAAAGGGGATCGGGTGACCCCTGGGACACTGCAACCATCATAAATACGAGTCAGTTGCCAAGGGTCCCAATTTTGATCACATGCTGCAACGGTTATAAGTGTCAGAAACGGTCATAAGTCACTTTATTTCAGGGGTCTTCAAACTTGGCCCTTTTATGACTTGTGGACTTCAACTCCCAGAATTCCTCAGCCAGGCGTGCCCGGCTGAGGAATTCTGGGAGTTGAAGTCCACAAGTCATAAAAGGGCCAAGTTTGAAGACCCCCTATCTTAATTCTAACAAACAAAATGGAGGCTGGCTGAGGAATTCTGGGAGTTGAAGTCCACAAGTCATAAAAGGGCCAAGTTTGAAGACCCCTATCTTAATTCTAACAAACAAAATGGAGGATGGCTAAGGAATTCTGGGAGTTGAAGTCCACAAGTCATCAAAGGGCCACGTTTGAAGACCCCTGGTTTATCTGGTCTCCCGCGCGACGTGCGTCAACTCTTCCCACGAACAAGACAGAAAAACACACTCACTTTTCTCCCTCAGCCTGAGGAGCCCGACGGCTTTTTAAATGTCGCGGAAGGAGGAGGCGAAGAGAGGCCGCTCAGCCAATCAGAGAGAGACGGCCTTTTCAGGGCGACCAATCACGGAGCGCGGTGAGGCGGAGAAAGAGCGGGAGGCGGTCGCAGAGCGCTGGGCGGGAAAGGCGGGAGCTCGCACGCACGCAGGGACGTGCGGCTACCCCACATTCCCGAAGCGGTTGCCATGGAGACGGCGGGAAGCCGGCGGCCCATCCTGGCCAGGTGGGCCGCGGTCGCACAGGTGAGGATGCTCGGACGCTGGTTTTTTTTTTTGCACAGGTGAGGGTGATTTGGACGCTGGTTTTTTTTGTGTGTCTGTGTGCATGTGATGCCGTTCTCCTCCAGTCTTCGTCCCACCGGGCGACCCTTCGCCCGACCCGGGGACCCTTTGGACTACAAATCCCATCCGCCAGCCAGGGATTGTCCCTTTTGCATAGCTTTTCTTCGGTTGGAGGCTGTCTCTCTTCCTCCCTCCAAAGACCCGTTTTTTAAAACTACCCCCATCGTCTTTGCAATGGTGATTTTAGGACTGAGAGATCCGAGGGAGACTTAGACTGCATCTATAGGGGGATGCTTTGGACTACAAGTCCCATCTGCCGGCTCCGGGGCAGGCAAGCCGACAAAGATTGTCCCTTCTTGCAACAGAGGCTGCTACAGCTTTTCTCCCATTAAGCAGGCAAACCCCACCCCTCCCCGCTCAAAATCATCATTGTTTTTTTAAAAAAATCTGAAAATATAATAAATATGAATAAAATAATAATAAATGTATTTAATAAATGTAATAAAGAATTTTAAAAATAAAATTACGGTCACCTGCACAGTATAGGAGAGATTTTGCAACTTTTATTTGATCAATAAAATAAAATACAAAGAAAAATAAAAAAAAATAGGAAATTAAGGGAAGAAAAAAGAAAAGGGGAAAGAAAATATGAGACAGACTTTGGACTACAGGTCCTATTAGCCAGCTTTGGGGAGGGGGAGAGGATGATGGGGATTGCCCCTCTTGCAATAGATCGCCCCCTCTTATTGGTGGTCCCCCCACCTAAAATTCAAGCCCCTCTTTTTTGTTTTTGTTTGTTTTTTATTTGCATCTTCCCCACCATGTTACAATCTTGCCAGCAAGATTTTATTTTGCTGTGCAAATACTGAAATTGTTTTTTTTTCCCCCCAGGTTTTATTTTGTTTGCTTTGTTTTGCTTTCTAGGGATTCTGCTTAAAAGTTACAGTAGAGGAAATTTTGTTACGTGGTGTTTTGCCTTGTGAAAGTGAAAGAAATTGATCCAAATTTATAAACAAATTGTTTCCTCCTTCCTCTATAATAGGACTTTTTCCTTCCTCCCACCCCCTTAAATGTTTTCAAAGGGGGTGCTTGTCTGAAAGGGCAAAATAACGGCTGTCTTGGTCGTGTTCCTTTATTCACGGTTTAAATGTGGTTTTAAATGGAACTAACCAGATTTTCTGCGCTTGAATGACGCTGAGCTGTAAACCACCCAATAACGGCCTGTTTTCACCAAGCATCCTGAACTAGAAGTGGGAGACTTATATTGAACAAACCGTTATTGATTAATAAAATCGGCTGCTTTCGGTTCTTTTGTGTTGTGAATAAAGTTGCGATGGAGAAACTGTGATCTTTTGGACACTGGACAACTATTGTTTACAGCAGTGGATATGCTGGCAGGGTCTGCTAGAGATTGCACTCTAGCAACATCTGGAAGCACAGCATGTTCCTGCGCACGATAAAATATTACATGTGTTCCTTGTTAACTTCATCGTTCCTCTGCATAAAGAGGGAATCTCACAATCTGATAAATCCAGTAAAATCTTCCTTCAAGCTCACCGTTTTGTGACTTCACAGGCCTGTCAATTTAATTTTGTTTTCTGCAGTATTGAAGCTATTTGTCATTGTTTTCTTCTAAGATTCCCCCCCCCCCCCGAATTTCCAGTCTTGACTATAACTTTGAATTTCCCTTTTAAATACAAAACTGATCTCTGGCTTATCTTTTTTTTTTTTAAGCTCCTCTTGCTGACAGAGATGAAGTTGTCATCTTGATATCTGCAGTCTGTGCTTGTGATCAGTGGCCTAAAGGCAATAGAAACAAATTACTGACACAAACAGTGAAACATTTCACTATAACAGCAGAGGCTAACATCTGCTAAAATGTTTATGCACCGAGGGAGAACCACAGCTTCAGGAGAAGAGCTGTGGGAAGAATCCAGAGAAACAAATATTTTGGGAAATATTAAAAAGGCAGAATGTATTTCCCCAAAGGATTTTAAAGGCAGAAACCCACCCCCCCAAAATCTCTCTGCCCCAAACAGAAACCAGGTTTGCAAAAATGCAGATGTGATAATCTTGTCAGAAAGATTGGAGTCAGGAAGCTGGGATCAGAATGAAAGATCTCTAGAACCAACAATCCCTCACATCAAAAAATCCAACAGTCATCAGCCACGGCCCCAGGGAAGCAGGATATGACTTTTGGGACATAGTAGGATTAACCCTGGTTAATCCTACTATGTCCCCTGGTTAATTGTTCTCACTGTCAGGAAATTTCTCCTTAGTTCCAGGTTGCTTCTCTCCTTGCTTAGTTTCTATCCATTGCTTCTTGTATACCAGAAAGGCACACTCAGACTCAGGTCAAAGTTCATGCCACAGGAACAACTCCAAACAAAAGCCCAAGAAGGTATAAAAACCCACCACTCCCTACTACATGTGGTCAGTTTTTCCAGAGCCATCTTTCTGTCTGGCTCTCCTCTTCAATAAACTGCAACCTTCTTTCTAAAGCAGTCTCCATTTGATTATTTCCAGCTCGGACTGGACCCTGATGAAGATTTTTCTTTCACCACTAACAACAGCCACAACAGAGTTGGAAGGGACCTTGGAGGTGAGGCAGGAAACCCCATATACCCTTTCAGACAAAGGGTTGTCCAATCTCTTCTTAAAAACTTCCAGTGATGGAGCACCCGCAACTTCTGGAGACAAAGCTGTTCCCCTGGTTAATTGTTCTCCCTGTCAGGAAATTTCTCCTCAGTTCCAGGTTGCTTCTCTCCTTGCTTAGTTTCCATCCGTTGCTTCTTGTCCTGCCTTCAGGTGTTTTGGAGAAGAGGTTGACCCCCCTCTTTCTTGGGATGCTTCTGTTTCTTGTCAGTGTCATTGCCAATGTCCAATTGGCCGGCAAGAAGCTCGCATGCAGTTTCCCCTGCCCACAATTTCCTTTGCCAAGCCAGCTTTCATTAATCCAAATTCTTTCATTTTGGCAACTGGTGGAACAGCACACATTAGCTGAGCACGCATCCTTTGCCGCTAGCACAACTAGCTTCTCCGTTCCATGGGTGCGAATGCTTCTTATCCTGAATGATTTTTGCGTGCAAAGCCACAAAGCTCACAACAGAAAGCCCTGCCGTGATTGCCTCCCTCCAAAACAGACATGCTGCATGCTTTCTACACACAAAAAGGTTTCCTGCAAAGGCCAAGACCCCCACCCCCTTGGAGAGCAGAGTGGCCTGCTGCAACTCCTAATTGGCTGCTGGCCAGACGCAAGCTTCCTGTGTCGTGATTTAAAGCAAACAGGGCAGAGCCCTGTTAGCTGAGAGACCAGTAGGATTGGCACATATATTCCCACTGTGCAAGCAAAGGATCTCACCCAATCTCTGGAGCTTGCTTGTTTCAAACCACAGCCTCCCCAAACTGTAACTGTCAAAGAATTGACGATGCACAAGGCAAGAAAGGAGATTAGGGGGACTATGTCCCTAGCAACTCCTTTGTTGCTGCTTTCCTCCCCCCACGATGAATTTCACATGCTATGCAATAGAATAGAGTATAGAATAGAGTAGAATAGAATAGAATAGAATAGGAAATATGGAATAGAATAGAATAGAAAATAGAATAGAATAGAATAGGAAATATGAAATAGAATAGAATAGGATAGGATAGGAAATATGGAATGGAATAGAACAGAAAATAGAATAGAATAGAATAGAATAGGGTAGGATAGGAAATATGAAATGGAATAGAATAGAAAATAGAATAGAATAGAATAGAATAGGAAATATGGAATAGAATAGAATAGAATAGGAAATATAGAATATAAAATAGAATAGAATAGAATAGGAAATATGGAATAGAATAGAAAATAGAATAGAATAGAATAGGATAGGAAATATGGAATGGAATAGAATAGAATAGGATAGAATAGGATAGGAAATATGGAATAGAATAGAATAGAATAGGATAGGAAATATGGAATGGAATAGAATAGAAAATAGAATAGAATAGGAAATATGGAATGGAATAGAATAGAAAATAGAATAAAATAGAATAGGAAATATGTAATAGAATAGAAAATGGAATAGAATAGGAAATATGTAATAGAATAGAATAGAAAATAGAATAGAATAAAATAAAATAGGAAATATGGAATGGAATGGAATAGAATAGAAAATAGAATAGAATAGATTTTTTTTAAAGGGTTGGAGCGTTTTGTTTTCAATCCCCGTGTCACGAGGAAGAGGTGTGTGCTGAGTGGTCCACAAACAATTGGCCCAAAATATTTCCATGAAAAAAAAATTCACGATAGATATTGGTAGCTAAGTAGGGCCGCATCGAGAAAGAAAAGCATAATGTTCTTTTTCCCGAAACGGATGCAGTTTGCCAAATTCAGGCTATTTTAGTGTGAGCTTCCTCCTGTAACATTATAAACAACTTCCTGGGCTGGAAGATTTCCTTCCGGAAAAAACTACCAAACCATCCCTGGAAACAAAAAAGACGCAGGGAGCTTAAGCACAGAACTAAATTTAGTCTCGGCTGATGAAAACTGCCCTGTATTAGAGAGACACAGTGTCCAACATAAAGCCTAATCTGGGAATAACCTTTATAATAATAATAATAAAGTTGGAAGGGACCTTGGAGGTCATCTAGTCCAACCCCCTGCTCAGGCAGGAAACCCTATACCACTTAAGACAAATGGTTGTCCAATCTCTTCTTAAAAACTTCCAGTGTTGGAGCATTCACAGCTTCTGGAGGGAGGCTGTTCCACTTATTAATTGTTCTAACTGTCAGGAAGTTTCTCCTTAGCTCCAAGTTGCTCCTCTCTTTGATTAGTTTCCATCTGTTGCTTCTTGTCCTGCCTTCAGGGCACTTGAACCTCGCTGGACGTTTTGAAGAAGAGACTGGACAGCCATTTTGCCCAGAACAGTATAACGTCTCCAGCTTGATTCTTCTCCGGGAAGAATCCAGAGAAAGAAATATTTTGGGAAATATTAAAAAGGCAGAATGTATTTCCCCAAAGGCAGAATACATTTCCCCAAAGAATTTTAAAGGCAGAAACCAACCCCCCCCCCAAGTCTCTCTGCCCCAAACAGAAACCAGGTCTGCAGAAATGCAGATGTGATAATCTTGTCAGAAAGATTGGAGTCAGGAAGCTGAGATTAGAATGAAAGATCCCTAGAATCAACAATCCGTCAACCAAAAATCCAACGGTCATCAGCCACAGCCCCAGGGAAGCAGGATATGACCTTTGGGACATAATACGACTAACCCACCATCATCAGAATACCAGAAAGGCACGCTCAGACTCAGGTCAAAGTTCACGCCACAGGAACAACTCCAAACAAAAGCCCAATAAGGTATAAAAACCCACCACTCCCTGCTACATGTGGTCAGTTTTTTTTCCAGAGCCATCTTTCTGTCTGGCTCTCCTCTTCAATACACTACAACCTTCTTTCTAAAGCAGTCCCCATGTTGTTTATTCCCGGCTTGGACTGGACCCCGATGAAGATTTTTCCTTCAACGGGGTTGGACTAGAAGATCTCCAAGATCCCTTCCAAATCTCTTCTTCTGATGTTCCGATCCTACAGCCCTCAAAGTGACCTTTTAAGCAGAACTTTTTAAAACTAGACTTCCCCAAGCTTTGAACTTTCTACTTTCTGTTTGTTGTCATCTGTGGAAGAAAATGTCCATTTATTTGCCCAAAGCAAGACAAACATCATCTGGAGGCCTTAATTCAACTTTTCTACTCCCTCGCTTTTGTCTTAAGGGAACCCGAACAAAATGTGTGATCTGCCTTTGGGTGGATTTTTTTTTTATTTTCACCCCAGATGACCTATCCTGACGAAAAACAGCTCCCTGCGATGTTTACAAAGCAAGCTTTAAAAAGATGGTGCGTGGAAAAAAAATGGAGAGAAGCTCCTTTCACGATCATTAATTGGGTGTTCTCTTTTTTTTTTCCCGGTATGATTTTAATTTTTATATTGAGATAGGCTCAACTTAGCATTCAGTTTAACCTTCAGACAATCCACCATGGGGGAATTTTTGCTAGTTGTTTTCACAAACCTATTTGTTCCCCTAAGAATGTAGATTGTGGTTATATACACAACAGTGTGAAAATCACAGCTGCCGGTTCTTGAGCTGGCTTTCATACGCACTGAGTTCTTTTCAAGTTCTGATGGCTTGATATAATCTTAATATTAACACTATAGTATACAGTAGTGGCCAAAATGGTGGAAAAGCTTTTGGGAAAAGTGCACAGTAGAAATGTCACCTTTGGTTAAGTTTCCACCCATTTTTCCTTCTCATTTCTTTATAACTGTAGCCTTGTTCACTCAATAAGACTATTTTACATCGCTTTCGGGGCGACCAGTCAACTCTTTGCACCATGACTTTAATTTTATTACGTTTTACAAGCTCACTAAACAAAAGAACACATAAAAAAACCCCACCAACTTGAATCTTATAACAGCTGCAAGATTACTGGTAGCTCAATATTGGAAGACGGATCGTTTGCCTACTATAGAAGAATGGTCGCTTAAAGTGTCAAATTTAGCAGAAATGGCCAAGATTTCCACTTATGTGAAGGACCATTCACAAGAAAGATATATTTCGGTTTGGAGAAGATGGGATAGATTATATCCAGAATAAATATGGGACTAAAAAGTTCCATTTGGTTTTTGAGTAAATTTTAGAGTATTATTA
The DNA here is from genome assembly GCF_001527695.2 of Protobothrops mucrosquamatus. Lineage (NCBI taxonomy): Eukaryota > Metazoa > Chordata > Lepidosauria > Squamata > Viperidae > Protobothrops > Protobothrops mucrosquamatus. The sequence goes on along the minus strand of NW_015390586.1, from coordinate 48,760 downwards.
TTGTTAATATTTTATAATAGTTTATTTTTTTATTTTTAATTATTACTATGATATTATTATTTGTTCATTATTGTGTTTAACTTTAATTTACTTAAATTTATCTAAAAAGGGAGTTAAAGTGCTTTATAGATTTGGTAATTTAATAGTTGGTTAATGTTATTTAGATTATGATTATTATTTGTTAACCCTGTGAATAGCTCTGGGAAGTG
>NW_015390586.1:27114-47963 GCF_001527695.2 Protobothrops mucrosquamatus | reverse complement strand
CAGGATTGTCACCCAAATAAAAGGGATTTTGTTTTGTTTTAAAGTTTCCAGCCTATTGTATCAGCAGGGGTTTGGTCCTTGTGCCTCTAACAAGGACGGCAATAGGCTGGGATAGAACAATGTCCTCCTCTCAGCTTCAATACAGGACATCAAGAACCGAATCCTACTGTGATCTGATTGGCTCATGGCCAAAACAAGATGACACCCGATTGGCTCTCTAAACACTCGCACTCATTGGCTACAATCGGATGAAGGAAAGCTACCCGAGATCAACCTAAGCAAGTTGTGCTTCCTTTTTCTGGTTATTTGGCTATAACTTTTCATAGAATACAGTACAGATAATTGGACAAACGTTGTTGCATTACATTCTTGATTAAATTATCTTTCCATTGATATATAGTTTTATGGTACTATTCCCCCCCCCCCAAAAAAAAGTGGTGTTATTAGCCATCCAACCTCAAAAATACATTTTTCCCAAAAGGTTTCCACAATTTTGGCCACTACTGTAAACCCAGATAAACAAGGATTAACCCCAGACATACTCCTGTCAGAAAACTATACATCAGATATTTTAAATAGATTAAGAATGTATTTTTTGGGGTAATAGGTCTGTTTTGATGAAATTATTATGTATTGGAATGGAAAAAATGGTGGCCTTTTAGACTTGGATTGTTTCAATAATTAATTGAGTGTTTTAAATTAGTAAGATAACTTTTTTGTATGATAACTTAGCTGTGATAAGACATGATAATCAATTGGAGGAAATTTGAATTCTGTTTAATGAGCTGAAATGACTTAAGGCTCAACATTATTTTGTTATCTCAAAAGAGATTGATTGATGGATGGATGGATTATATATGCATAGGGTAGATTAATATTTTATTTTAATTACGATACATATTGTGTACTGCAAGAAGAAATAAATGAGACTTGTGATAAAATGAGGGAGGTGAGAGATTAAGAATTAGAATATAGCTGGAAGGGATACCTGAACTGACAATTTGTTGATTTAAAGTTAAATTTGATTATGGTAACTGTAAATTCATAAAGTCTTAACACAGGCTTGGCATGTATAGAAATTTAAATTAGAAATGGAATATTTTAAACGTATCATGCTATTTGAGGGAAATAGAGAGGGGACATTGAATGTACTGAGTTGAGTTATTTATACATGGTTTTATTTTTGAATGTTTGACTACCCTAACGCCACGGTGTGTCCTGAGCACTTTGTCGTAAGAATTAAAAAACCAATAAAATGTGTTTCCAAAAAAAAAGAAAAGAAAACTATACATCAATCAAGGGGAAAAAAACCCAAACCCCCACCAACGTTTATAGGGCACAGAAAACCCCACACCCACTAACACTAATGAGATTTATTTTTTTTTTCAAGGAAATGATTCAGGAAGCACCAAGGACCTCACAATGTTTACGGAGTTGTCACTGGAAGGCAATTGGAAGAAGAAGGAAAGACTTAAGTTTCTAGCCAAGGGGGGCCACAGCCACAACTTCCATTTTCAAGCTTCGGGGTTAGCAATTGAACAACTACAGGTCTGTATTTCTCACTCTTTTCACAATTTGCTGAGACGGATCTCTTTTCTGTTTTTTGGGTTTTTTTTTATGTACACAAGAATAAATTGCCGCTTTCAGTTCCCATTGGTGGTAAAGATACTCAAACTTCTCGTTTCTCCGTTCCAATGCACATTTCCCTCCCACGTCTACCAAGGCTAGGAATGGGTTGTTTTTTTTAGGCTGAATTTCCAGGAAAGGAAGCACCATCTCAAGGATCATGTTCCGTTCTTTAAAAAAAAACAACCACCACACCCTCCTCTCTTGCCCTGATTATCGATGGCAATGAAAAAGATCCTTTAGTGCAGTGGTTCTCAACCTTTTTAATGCTGCGACCCCCAACCGGTCGTAAGTCGAGGACTAAACCGGTCGTAAGTCGAGGACTAAACCGGTCGTAAGTCAAGGACTACCCAACCGGTCGAGGACTTTCCCTGCCCGGGAGTGCCGCGCATGCGTGGTTCCGCCCCCTGCGCCGGCCGAGGCGTAGCTGGCAAGCGGCAGAGACGGAGCAGGCCGACCACCAGCTGGCCCAGCCCAAGGGAGGTAACGCACCCACCGGAAAAGGGGAAAAAAATGGCGGACAAAAAAAATGGCGGACAGCCTTGCTTGGTGACCCCCGTGAAATGGTCGATCGACCCCAAATGGGGTCGCGACCCATAGGTTGAGAACCGCTGCTTTAGTGGTTATATGAACACTGGCTGAATGGTTCAGAAACCCTAACCCTGAACGCTTCTAGGTCAATCGCCTAACTTTTTAAATTTCCTTTCCGGTTCTGATCCCCGACTTAAGAGAATAACGGAGTTGGAAGGGACCTTGGAGATCGTCTAGTCCAACCCCCTACTCAAAACAGGAGACCCTATGCTATCCCAGACTGTCCAGTTTCTGGTTCGAAAAGCCAGTCTTGGAACACCCAACAATTTCTGAAGGCGAGCCGTTCCACGGCTTAATTGTTCTCACTGTTAACGAAATTTCTCCTTATTTCTAGATTGGATCTTTCCTTGATTAGTTTCCATCCATTGCTTCTTGTCCTGCCTTCGGGTACATTACTTAAGCAAGCTGGACGTAGTTGTGGAACCCATCTGTTCTGCTCATACAGAGATTATTTCTCCCTTCCTTCCTTCCTTCCTTCCTTCCTTCCTTCCTTCCTTCCTTCCTCCCTCTCTCCCTCCCTCCCTCCCTCCCTCCTTCAAGTGGTGGGATTCAGCCAGTTCGCACCACTTCGGCAGAACCGGTAGCTAATTTTTTGTTGCCCAGGCCCAGAATGGACTTCCGGAAGCGGCATCCACACAGAGAACCGGTTGTTCACATATTTGAATCTCACCACTGCCTNCGCTCGTCCATCTGATTTTTCTGCCTTCCTTGCTTGTTTGTTTCATAAAAACGGACACCGCACATTGTCTTCCTTTTAACAGGAAGAGAAAGTGACCGGCGGGGGAAAAAACAAACCCAGCTGGCGTGGCTCGTTTTCTCCAAATCTATGCTTGCCAAGGAGAAGAATTCACTTCCTCATTTGGGGTAGATGTTCATTTTTGGCCCGATCACGATTTTGGGAGACCAAACCACCCCTTGCCAGCCGCTTTGATCTCTGTGAAAAGACTGCCCGGTTTGCCAGTTCATAGGAAAGCAAATTAAAAAAAAAAACCCGAGGAGCTATATTGGTTTCAGATATCTGTGGAGATTCTCAGTCATCCAGGTCACGGTTGACCCAAAGGCAACTGGATTTCCTTGTTTTTCTAGAAGACATTTCGCTTCTCATCTGAGAAGCTTCTTCAGTTCTGATTGAAGGCTGGAGGATGGAAGGATTTATATTCCTTGCAGTCCTCTGGTCGTTAGCGCTCTTTCTGAGAGCCATTGAGGCCTCTTGGAGGTTTATCTGTGCCTTCAGGCTCACCTGAATCCTGAAGTTTGCGTTTTATTTTTTTAAAAATAGATAGATAACCTTTATTGTCATTTTTTTTACTGTGGGCACAACGGCACACATTAAAAATGAAATGTAGTTGCTTGCTCTCAAAGTGTACACATACATAAAGTGTACACATTTAAACATACTATATACAACATATAGTATGTTGCACACAAAGTGTACACATTTAAACATACCTATATACAACATATGTATAGACCAGGGGTAGGGAGCCTTGGCTCTTTTAGGACTCATGGACTTCAACTCCCAGAATTCCTGAGCCAGCATGGCTCAGCTTGGAAACCTCTCCCTTTCCCCCCAGCGTGGCTGGCTCAGGAATTCTGGGAGTTGAAGTCCACGAGTCATAAAAGAGCCAAGGTTGCCTACCCCGGTGTAGACCTACACCAATGATGGCGAACCTTTTAGAGACCGAGTGCCCAAACTGCAACCCAAAACCCACTTATGCATCGTTGGGTGCCGGGTGGGCATGGCCCATTGGGCGAGTGTGGTCAATTGGATAGGCGTGGCCCATTGGGTGGGCATGGCTGCGGTGATAACGGCAGACTGGGTGGGACTAAAAAGTTCAATCAATCAATTCCAACTTTGCGAGATCTTTTTTTCCCTGCGAGAAGTTGAAATTGATGGATTGATTGAACCTTTTTTTTTTTTTTTTGCACACAGCGGCGGAGGCCTAAAGCGAAAAGGTTTTATAAAACCCAGCTGAAGGCCTAGGACTGGGGCGACGGCACACGTGCCCACAGAGAGGGCTCTGAGTGCCGCCTCTGGCAACCGTGCCATAGGTTCGCCACCATGGACCTACACCCTTATATATAAGTAACATATCAATATGAATCACTGTCCATCTCGAATACATAACGGAAGGAGGAACTCCGACTCCCTTCCGCTGGAGTTCTCCCACGCGCCCCGCAGGCCGGGTGGCAAGTGCTTCCTCTGCCCTGCGCGGCTTCGGCGGGCGTCTGGCAGGCAGGGGGAAGGCAACTCCACCCTCCGCCACCTGCCTCGCCTGACCTTTTGGTGGTAGCGTTGGCTTGAAACTCAACATTAAGAAAACCAAGATCATGGCATCCGGCCCTCTCAATTCCTGGCAAATAGATGGGGAAGAAATGGAGGTAGTGACAGATTTTATCTTCCTGGGCTCCAAGATCACCGCAGATGGGGACTGCAGCCAAGAAATTAAAAGAAACTTGCTGCTGGGGAGGAAAGCTATGGCAACTCTAGACAGCATACTAAAAAGCAGAGACATCACCCTGCCAACAAAAGTCCGTATAGTCAAGGCCATGGTTTTCCCAGTTGCAATGTATGGCTGTGAAAGTTGGACCATAAGAAAGGCTGAGCGCCAAAGAATGGAGGTCTTTGAACTCTGGTGCTAGAGAAGACTCCTGTGGGTCCCCTGGACTGCAAGGCGATCCAACCGGTCAGTCCTAGAGGAGATCAACCCCGACTGCTCTTTAGAAGGCCAGATCCTGACGTGGAAACTCAAGTACTTTGGCCACCTAATGAGAAGGAAGGACTCGCTGGAGAAGAGCCTGATGCTGGGAAAGATGGAGGGCAAGAGAAGAAGGGGACGACAGAGAATGAGGTGGCTGGATGGAGTCACTGAAGCAGGAGGCGTGAGCTTCAATGGACTCCAGAAGATGGCAGAGGACAGGAAGGCCTGGAGGAACGTTGTCCACGGGGTCACGATGAGTCAGATACGACTTCGCAACTAAGAACAACAATGTCTAGGATGTGAGGGGCCTGTAGATATTTTCTCAGCCCTCTTTCTGGTTTGTGCAGTCTACAGGTCTTCAGTGGAAAGGCAGGCCGGTTACGGGTTACGGGTGTTTTTTCCTGCCCTCCTAACTAACGTATTAGAGCATGTTAATGACAGAGATTGATGAGGTTTTCCCTGGATTTGCTTCCCTGCCCTCCTCACAAACATCGCCCAGCCTGTGGGAAAAATCCACCTGGCTGCTGTTGGCTGGGGAGGAGATGAATTTTGACAGAAAGATAGATTGGTAAGTTCAGCAGTTTCTCAAAACTCAGTCTGGTCTTACGCAAGTAGTGTTTGCGGCGGGTGCCTTCAAAAGAAACCCCTAAAAATCCACTGAAGTCTTACACTTTGCCTGCAGCCAACAAAGGATGGAGAAAGTTAAGGTTTCAGCTCCCGGCAGCCGTGCTGTTGTAGCCTGGCGAGGATGGACATTCCCCCAAATTCTCCCCAAAAAGGGAATTTGAGGGTGCTTATTTACACACTGGCTTGAGAATCCCAGGAAAGGTTGCACAATTTTTTCCAAGAAGCTGCTTTCGACATCCCGATGCAGGCCAAAGGCTATAAACTGCGGGATTATGACACACGACGGAGAATTCGCGACGAGGCTGGAGCCGTTGCAGGTAGTCCTCCACTTAACGACCACGATGGCGCCCAAACGTTCTGTTGCTAAGCGAGACGTGGGCATTTTGCCCCCATTTTGCAACTTTTCTGGCCACCGGTTGTTTAAGTGGATTGCTGCAGCTGTTCTGTTAAGTAAATCGGGCTTCCCCATTGACTTTGTTCCACTGACAGTCACCAAAAGTGAGCACATGACCCCAGGACACTGCGACCGTCATAAATACAGTTGAATTGTGATCGTGTGACCATGGGGATGCTGCAATGGTCGTACGCGTGAAAAATGGTTGTAACTTCGGTCACTAAATGAATCTATCTCTCCATCTCTCTCTCTCCATCTCTCTCTCTCTCTCTCTCCATCTCTTCTCTCTTTCTGTCTCTCAATCTCTTCTCTCAATCTCTCTCTCTCTCTCTGTCTCTCTCAATCTCCTCTCTCTGTCTCTCAATCTCTTCTCTCAATCTCTCTCTCTCTCCTCTCTCTTTCTCTGTCTCTCAATCTCTTCTCTCTCAATCTCTTCTTTCTCTCAATCTCCTCTCTCTCTCTCTCTCAATCTCCTCTTTCTCTGTCTCTCAATCTCTTCTCTCTCAATCTCTCTCTCTCTCAATCTCCTCTCTCTCTCTCTCTCTCTCTCTCTCAATCTCTCAATCTCCTCTCTTTCTCTCAATCTCTCTCTTAACCAGAAATCATAGAATGCTAATAAATAATGTGCATTACTTCTACTGGCCTAACTTATATCATGCTAATCTTGGCAATTGAACCCAAGAAATATTAAATTTATTTTACAGGTTAAGGTTATTCCATCTTCTTCCAAATTTTCCATTGAAATTCTCTCTCTCTCCTTCTCTCTCTCTCTCTTTTCTCTCTCCATCTCTTTCTCTCCTCTCCTTCTCCTCTCTCTTTCTCTCTCTCCTTCTCTCTTCCTCTCTCTCCTTCTCTCTCTCTCTCTCTCCTTTATTTATTTATTGAATACAGAGGAGGATGTTTCATTATCCCAATCAAGTAGAAGGGAGGGAGGTAGCTCGGTAGCTAGGGAGAGAGGGAGGGAGGGAGGGAGGAGGAGGAGGAGGAGGAGGAAGAGGAGAAGGACAAAGATGAGCAGGACAATGACTGTGAGGTCCTTGGTGCTCTCTGAGCGTGGTGGCTTTCTTGCAGACGTTTCATGACCCAACTAGGTAACATCATCAGCACTAGAGGCTGCCCTAGAGACTGCACCAACCCCCCTCCCTTCCAGCGCTGATCGTGTTACCTACCTGGGTAATTCAATGTCTGCAAGAAAACAACCAGGTTTATAGAGCACCAAGGTACCCCCAAAAGGATTATAAAACCTTCGGTCAGAAACGATCTCCTCGCTATAACACTTGCGTCGATTCACAATGCGGAGAGAGGCAGTGCAGTCCTTTGTGCTCAGAATTGTATGGCTTGGTTTTCCTAGCTTCTTCTCCCACCTTGTCCAACTTCCTCGTCTTGTGGTTTGCAAGAGGCTGCTACAACTTTCCAAAGAGGGAATTCTGGAAAAAGCACAACTGGTATCCGGAGTAACTTGAGTAGAACAACATCGCCCCCTAGTCGTAAGGATGCTGCTAGAATTCCCTCTGGTGGAGAGATAAAATTGCATCTTCCCGCAATCAAAAATCAACGGAAGTACGCACAGTTCTCAAAAAAACGAGGGCACGAGAGACGGGTTTAAATGCCCCGCAGTACTGAGGGCTGCACAACATCAGTGATGTTGTGTGTTAGACGCAGGAAAAATTAAGTCGCCCGAGAATGTCATCTTTCACATTAAAAAAAAAAGTTCCGTTTCTAGTCCTCATGATGGTAAAAACCGGTTACCAAGGAAAAGTTAAGATAACTTTGTTCCTGTCGGAGTTTTCTTTTAGTCCTGGACTTGACGCCTTTCGCGGCAAAATACGTTGCATGCACAATAAAGGAAACTCTATAATTTTTCCGTTTCTGAGATCATTTGATCAGAATGATCATTTGATCAGAATTCTCATTTGATCAGAATTCTCATTTCCTAGGTGCAGAATTCCAGCGCCTTCTATCATTTCCAGCAAAAAACAAAGAAGCCTTCCGATTTTGATGAAAATAGTGATTGAGACACTTTGGGTTTTAGACTTTTTAAGATTTTGTTTAGAAACAGGTCCCCCGTTTTTAATGATCTTTCGAGGCTATCTTTCAAGAAGAGATAATAATAATAATAATAATAATAATAATAATAATAATAATAATAATTAATAATAATAATAATAATTAATAATAATAATAATAATAAAGTTGGGACATTGGAGGTCATCTAGTCCAACCCCCTGCTCAAGCAGGAAACCCTATACCATTTCGGACAAATGGCTGTCCAGTCTCTTCTTAAAAACTTCCAGTGTTGGAGCATTCACAACTTCTGGAGGCAGGTTGTTCCACTGGTTAATTGTTCTGTCAGGAAATTCCTCCTTAGTTCTAGGTTGCTTCTCTCCTTGATGAGTTTCCATCCGTTGCTTCTTGTCCTGCCTTCAGGCGCTTTGGAGAATAGCTTGACTATTTGACTATTTGACAACCATTTGTCTGGATTAGTATAGGGTTTCCTGCTCACGCAGGGGGTTGGACTAGAAGACCCCCCAAGGTCCCTTCCAACCCTATTATTCTACATCCTGTGCTTGTGTTGCGTTCCCTGCCTAAGTAACAAACCTCAGCCGCTACTCAGCTTCAGTGATTACATTCTACCGGATCTAGTGGAAGATCGTGGTAGATCTGCCTCAAATCTCCAAGCGGTTATTATTTTTTTTTCTATTAAAAAAGTAACCCCTGAAAATCTTGGGCGCTCCATCGCTGGAGATTTTTAAGAAGAGACTGGACATTCACCTGTCTGAAATGGTATAGGTTCTCCTGCTCGAGCAGGGGGCTGGACTAGATGACCTCCAAGGTCCCTTCCAGCTCTATTCTATTCTATTCTATTCTATTCTATTCTATTCTATTCTATTCTACTCTACCCTACCCTACCCTACTCTACTCTTATTCTATTCTATTCTATTCTATTCTATTCTATTCTATTCTATTCTATTCTATTCTAATTCTAATTCTAATTCTATTCTATTCTACCCTACTCTACTCTTATTCTATTCTACTCTACTCTACTCTACTCTACTCTACTCTACTCTATTCTACCCTACCCTACTCTACTCTTATTCTATTCTACTCTACTCTACTCTACTCTACTCTACTCTACTCTATTCTATTCTAAATAATCCAACTCTACTCTACTCTACTCTACTCTATTCTATTCTATTCTATTCTATTCTAAATAATCCAACAGGTCTGGATTGCAAACCTCTGGATGAGAACTAAATGGTTGAAGAGATAACAGAAAATTGCTGGTTGCCGTCTGCTGACTGTCCGCATTTTTGCAAGGCAGATCTAGACGGCCTGTCTTCTTTAATTTAATTTAAAAAAAGAAAAAAACTCGTAACAAATCATTAACAGACACTGGCAGAGGGTTTTCAACCTCAATCAGTTCGATTTTTTAAAGAACTCTCTCCGGAATAGAAAGTTGGACTGCAAAGCAGATGAAAGAGGCAAAACCGCGCAACGGGGTCTTGCATTTTGTGCGAAAATTCTTCAGCTGTAAAACAAAACAAAAAAACCCACAAGAAAAAAAACGAGACTGCACACCGGCAGCAATTAAATTGCCTTTCTCTGAAAGCCCAAGATGACAATCTCTTCTCGGCAATCACGCACCTGCGAGGAAGCCTGGGCGATTTCCCCACTTAGACAAGCTTCCGGAGTGCCAGCGATGATAACATCCCTCGGGGGAAATAAGGCATGACATTCAAACAGGAGGTTGTGTGCTCAAAGGGATGTGAGACTCTGCAGGTGGGAGGAATCAGACCCACTCAATCATCTGACAAAAGCTGTTGTGAATAAATCTGGGGAACTGGCACAAGCCAGGTAGGCTGTGTCTGCAAGCTGGAGAATATTTTCTAGCTGTTCAGTTTCTTGGAGAGGATTAAACCCAAAAACACTTAATTTTGGGAGTGGGCAGAAGAAAGCATTGCATATGTGTGTGTGTGTGTATGTATATATGCATATGTATGTGTGTGTGTATATATATAAATAAAAATGTAAATGTTCGTTTGTTCAAAATCTTAAATCTCCGAAAGTTCTTCACCGATTGCTTTGAAATTTTGACACAACGTTGCATTCGAAAACGCGCGTGTTTTTTATATACCTACTATTATATAGACGTCACACCTGTGACATAAACGTGTGCTTTCTCTTTTCTTTCTTTTCCATTTAACCAGACTGAGCCACAGCAACGCGTGGCTGGGTACAGCTAGTATATATATATATATAATATGTGTGTGTGTATATATATGTGTGTAACTCTTTGTCAGCCACAAAAATGTTTTTTTTGAATATATATGTGTGTATATTTAGATTTTGCTGGCAAAGAATTAAAGGGAGACTAGTATAGGTATTTTGAGCTATTTAGCTCTCATCAGCTAGCCATGCCCTTCTGAGATTCGAACCCGGGCGCTTGTATGCTAGGCAGTTGTATTAACCTCTTGGCCATGTGTGTATGTGTATGTATGTATATATATGTGTGTAAAATGTATATTATATGTATATGTGTGTGTGTGTGTATAAGTGTGTGTGTATATGTGTGTGTATATATATATATATGTATGTGTGTATATATATATATATATATATATGTATATTATATATGTGTGTGTATATATATATGTGTGTGTCAGCCACAAAAAAATTGTCAGCCACAAAAATTGTTTGTAAGCCACAAACATTTTTTGGGGAATATATATGTGTGTATATTTAGATTTTGCTGACAAAGAATTAAAGGGAGACTAGTATAGCTATTTTGAGCTATTTAGCTCTCATCAGCTAGCCATGCCCTTCTGAGATTCAAACCCCGGCGTTTGCACGTTAGGCAGCTGTATTAACCTCTTGGCCGTGTGTGTGTGTGTGTGTGTGTGTGTGTGTACATATATAAATATATACATATATACATACACACACACACACACACACACATATATATATATATATATATATATGTAAAAATGTATATTATATGTATATATCTATATATGTGTCTGTATGTGTGTGTGTGTGTGTGTGTGTATACCAACCCATAGTCCAGAAACCTGTAGAGTGCTAAATTTATGTTTAAGAAGCCCAGAAGAGAAAAGAGGAAGAGGAAGAGAAGAGAAGTGATTTTTCTGGATTTTTGGAGCATCTCACATGAATTTGGCGTTTATTGCTTTTTTTAAAGTGTTTTAAAAAAACTTATAGATGGGCAAATGTCAGTCCAAATCCAATGTAGTTGGGCACACAAACAGTATATAGATATGGTAGTAAATGTCTGATGTTGACAGTATGAAATAATTATGGAAAAACAGACATACAAACATGGGGGAGATGATGCTTAACACCAAACCAAACAGCAGCAAAGTCAGTAGATTGTCATGACCAAATATTTATCAATGCAAAACCCTGTGGGGACTTGGCAACCGTTATTTTCCAAGGAGCCAGTGTTAACTTTTAGAAACAAAGAACATTGGTTATTTAATGCAGTCAACTCTCATTGAAGAAATAACCACACTACACCAGGTAGGGGGGGGGCTGCTACTTTGTTCTGCTTTTCTTTCGAGGGTCAAATGAATTTAATTTGACAAGGATATTTAAAATTATCTTTCAGAGACCATCATGCTCTCCTAAAAATGGAACTCTTTCTCCCCCCCCCCAGGATGAAATAGTGATTAAATCAAGTTACATTTGTAGTGCAGATACACCTACAGATCTATTTCCATCAGTGGAAAACCCACTCAATGAGTCTCGTCATCCGTCCGTGACTAATTTAAAACTTTTAAAATCACCAACCCGCAAACCAGTTTGAAAACAGACAAAGGTGATCTTAGCCAATCTTTCTGATTAAAATTTTGACTGCGCAGTGATGAATCCTGGACTATTTGCAGAATACCTGAAGTCTTTTAACTATCCCAATATTCAACAGACAGAAAATACATATATATATTTTCAATGCACCACAATGCCTGCACGCCTAATGAAAAGTAATACAACTATTTTTTTTTAAATAAAACCGTTTTAAGACCGTAAATTGCTCCTAAGTGCAACGTGTATAAAGGGTATCTTAGTTCTTTCATTTAAATAAGTGGCTACGGAATTTTTAAAGGTGATGTTTGAAGCTGCTTGATATCTGACTGAGCTCCTGGAATTAAAATGGGGAAAGACTAGCTTTGCGTTCAGAAAACAAAGGCTTATAGCACAATGGTTGAAAAATAAATAAAGTAACATTTCAAGGCATAATCAACGATAACGATATGACAGCTTCAGATTCTACCGATAAAGACAGAAGGGAAAGATATTAAAGCATTCAGCTATGCTACAACTGTAGATTAAAAGGAACCAAAATCCATATTTATCCCATTGGCAACCAGAAAGAATAGTTCCCCAAAATTATGGGATGACATTTTGGCTTCTTGCAATTCATGATGTCAGTGTCCCCGCGGGCACTGTGTTTTAAAAACACAAGGCGAGTAAGTAGAACACATTGTCTGCTTTGGAGGAAATAATTGCACCATAAATGAACACACATTAACCCCTTAAATGGGAAAGAAATCACTCCAGCATGCTCCTAAAATTGAAATTCCTTGAGAAGTGTGCAGACTGTAAGGTTTAGCCTGGAAATTTCCCCAAATGCTTCCGGCGTAAATTTGATGGAAACTCGTAGAACGAAAAGCAGTACTGTGTAGGGTAAACGAGCCCAGACGTTTACAACCAGGTGGAAATGTGTCATATTATAGTAAAGCTTAAAGGCCGTTCTGCTTGTGTACTATTGGAACAAATGTGGGACGTAGACAGGCAAGATTCTTCCACCCAAGCACTGTAACACATTTCTCCTTTGTGCGACGTGATTTGAAAAGGAAGACGAAGGAAAAGGACACTATGAAAAGTTCTAAGAGTTGCTTAGGAAAATAGCTCTCCCTTTTTTTCTCCGCCTATGTGGAGCCTTAAAATGCTCAGTTAACAGCGTCTCTACGTTCTTGCTCGGAGGGAAGAGTTTTTCCACTGGGGTTTGCTGGCTGGGTGTGGAATTCCTGTAGAGTTTCTAACAATGCTTTCTTCTCCCGTTCCAGATGGTCCTGCCAGAGGAAGTTAAACGGAAGCAACACTTCGTCTCGGAGGTGGTAGTGAAGATCCAAAACCTAGAAGGGCAATCGGTGGAACTTTCTTATTCGTCCTTTGTTCCTATAACTCCTATTGCCTTCTTTTATAGGTGTCGTCATTGGGTGCCCCAGGGGAGCAGTTCAAAAATCGACAGTCGGGACTACCTGCACCACAAGGACCACAGATGTTGGGGTTGACGGCTAAACAGATTTCCACCCACATCACATGAAACCACACCTGATTCAGGGCTGGCACTTACATGCAGAGTTATTAAAAATACAATTTTAGAGGGCCTTTCTAATGGGCGTACCTAAATTCCATTTGGATTTGGGATTTCTACCTTGTTCCAGAACAAGTGAATGGGTTCCTGTTGCGGTACATTGTTATAAAGTCTACAGCAGGGGTTCCCAGCCAGGGGTGCTCGCACCCCGTGGGGGTATGAGACAATATTCCAAGGGGTGCGAAAACTTGGGTTTTCAAAATTAGAAACTCAACATTAAGAAAACCAAGATCGTGGCATCCGGCCCTCTCAATTCCTGGCAAATAGATGGGGAAGAAATGGAGGTAGTGACAGATTTTATCTTCCTGGGCTCCAAGATCACCGCAGATGGGAATTGCAGCCAAGAAATTAAAAGACGCTTGCTCCTGGGGAGGAAAGCTATGGCCAATCTAGACAGCATACTAAAAAGCAGAGATATCACCCTGCCAACAAAAGTACATATAGTCGAGGCCATGGTTCTCCCAGTTGCAATGTATGGCTGTGAAAGTTGGACCATAAGAAAGGCTGAGCGCCAAAGAATGGAGGCCTTTGAACTATGGTGCTGGAGAAGACTCCTGTGAGTCCCCTGGACTGCAAGGTCATCCAACCGGTCAGTCCTAGAGGAGGTCAACCCCGACTGCTCTTTAGAAGGCCAGATCCTGAAGTTGAAACTCAAGTACTTTGGCCACCTAATGAGAAGGAAGGACTCACTGGAGAAGAGCCTGATGCTGGGAAAAATGGAGAGCAAGAGAAGAAGGGGACGACAGAGAATGAGGTGGCTGGATGGAGTCACTGAAGCAGGAGGCGTGAGCTTAAATGGACTCCAGAAGATGGTAGAGGACAGGAAGACCTGGAGGAACGTTGTCCATGGGGTCGCGATGGGTCGGATACAACTTTGCAACTAACAACAAATGCATAATTCATTGCCATTATTTTGAACTTTTGTAAGGGGTGCGAGAATATATCAGAAGCATTTTGAGGGTGCAGGGTATAGAAAAGGTCGGGAACCGCTGGTCTACAGGATATAAGTAATTGGGTTGAAATTTGGGGATTTCAAATCATTAAGATGATTTATTTATCAATGTAATTTATAACAGCTGGCCATCTCATAAACATGAGACTGTACAATTGTTATCATCAACAAATATTAAAAACTGCAAAAAAAAATCTAAAATGATCGTCTTGAACTGCGAGATGGGTGGCAATAAATTTGACAATAATCATAAAAACAAGACTAATGGACAACGGGATCTTAATAGTATTCTTGGTGCTCTCTCAGCTTGCTTGTTTTCTTGCAGACATCTCATTACCCAACTAAGTGACATCATCAGTGTTAGAAGGGAGTGTTTTTTTTTCCCCTGTTTATACACTGGTGGCTCCAGGTGTGTAAAACCCTTTAGATCTTAAATCAGGGATGTCATTTTGAATTTTTTCTGTGTGAAATCTTATGGCTACCCCATAAGATTTGTTCAAATTAATTTTTGACCAAGGGAAAGGTATTCATTGTTGATTGCATCCGGCAGAAATAAACACGAGTATCTCTTTACTCGCTCAATGTCTCGTTTAACACGTCATGCATAAAGTGCAGTCCATACCTGCAGCTCCTCAAGAAGATCAAAGTTTTGCTTCCGTAAACCACTGTTGGCTTTCTCCAGTTTATCCATCCTTTGGTTGTCATTGAGAGAAGAATCTGTTAATTCGTCCTGAAGCACATGGTATTCCACTTCATAAGCTTGCAGCTGTTTGGAGATATCCATCTCAAATACCTGCCACGGGAAGGGAAAAATATAAACAGAAAAACCACATGGATGTGTCTCATAAAAAAGCAAGCCAACATTTAGATTTTTAAAGTATCAAAGAAAAAAAAAGAAATAAGCGTTCGGTCTGCATGATAAAGAGCTCTTAGCTCCTAGCAAGCGATGTTAATTCTAATCCTGAAAAAAGACCCATTTATTTCCAATAATCCATCTCGCGGAGCGATGACTTAGTGAACTGCAGAGCTGAACTTCCATTATTCGTGTTAGCTAACTCAGTGGCTCTTAACCTGGGCGATATTTTGTTTTTCAGGGGGGCGATGGAACAAAAAGGGGCGACGTGGGGGCGAAGGAACAAAAAGCGGGCGATATGGGGGCGATGGAGCGAGAAGTTTTGGGGACACTTTTGAGACTTTTTCATACAGTGAATCGCTGCATATCTGTTGTACAAAAACATCAGATCGCTCGCTATTAGTGGATTGAATTGTGTTTTCAAATGTTCCTCCAGCTAGCTTCAATACAGAACGCCGTACATATGCGAATACGCATCGCTTATCTTCATGCGCGTTGCGCAGCAGCCTCTACCCTTTTTATATTTCTTTTTGCGTCTTAAATTTCACTTGTAATTCAATCATTAAATGTTACTGTTTTTCTTTTCGGGCATTTGACTTGCTTGCAATTGAATTTTGTTTTCAGTGGTCGTTACATTTAAGTGTCTTGAATAAATAAGATAATAATGAAATACGCGTATCACGAAGTTTGGGAATAAAGCGACGGGTGGCACCAACATTTTTCACACAGCTGAGATATGGGAAAAAGACTGGAAATAAATTATTTGCCTCAATATGTTCTGATGACAATTTTAAAGAAAACAAAACAAGTGTTTGCATAAATTGAAGAATTATTTCCTATGTTGTGATTGAGAGGTTATGTTGGGGGAGGGGGGCGATGACAACTTCCTCATTGGCTCAAGGGGGCGATTTGTTTAAAAAGGTTAAGAACCACTGATCTAACTCACCAGGTTCGTTTTAATTAGGGCTGTTATTGAATGGAAGATAATGGACAGAAAATGAGATAAGGTCCTAAGGGAGAATAGGAAAAGATGTGACTGCTTTAAAGAGTTGAAGACTCTTTGTGCCCAACTGTTCTAAAGCAGCAGCGTGCCTTCAAATCCAAAGCACTGCAAATCGGAAAGAAGATTTATCCTGTAGCTGCACTGCTGACACACTGATTTAAATTCATTTTTTTAAAAAAAAACAACAAGAAAAAGTTAAGAGGATTGACTTTTACTCTTTGATACAGTAGTGACCAAAACTGTGGAAACCTTTTGGGAAAAGTGTACAGTAGAAATGACACCTTTGGTTAAGTTTCCACCAAGTTTTCTTCCGATTTCTTTATAACTGTAGCCTTGTTCACTTAATAATACTATTTTATATCGCTTTCTAGGCAACCGGTCAACTCTTTGCACCATGACTTTAATTTTATGACGTTTTACAAGCTCACTCAATGAAAGAACACAAAAAAAACCCCAACCAACTTGACAGCCATCACATAACACACTGACAAATGTCCTCCTCTCAGCTTCAATACATGGCATCAAGAACCGAATCCTACTGTGATCTGGTTGGCTCATGGCCAAAACAAGATGACACCCGATTGGCTCTCTAAACACTCCTGCTCATTGGCTACAATCAGATGCAGGAAAGCTACCTGAGATCCACCTAAGCAAGTTGGGCTTCCTTTTTCTGGTTATTTGGCTATAACTTTTCATGGAATACAGTACAGATCATTGAACAAACTTTGTTGCATGACATTCTTGATTAAATGATCCTTCCATTGATATATAATTTTATGGTACTACTCCCCCCCCAAAAAAGTGGTGTTATTAGCCATCAAACCTCAAATGTACACTTTTCCCAAAAGCTTTCCACAATTTTGGCCACTACTGTATATCCTGCGATACACCTTGTAGTTTTTACTCTTCCGCAACGATCTTGCATTAAAGAAGACTAGGCCGTTCTGTGTTAAATTTGCTTCTTCTTTTTTTTTTAACGCGCACAAAATACTGCGTTGTGGTTTTTTTAGGGTATTCAGACTAATTTCTGAAGAAGGGAGGGAATCTTGCCCAAGCATCCAAAGCTTAACTCCGTGCCAAGTAAAACAGGAAGAAGCCGTCGGGGATATAGCCTCCCCCATTACATAAGACATCTCAAAACAGATCTGGCTATTGTTTGGAAATGCGTTAATTCTGCATAAGGAAATTCCAACATCTGAACGGCCCAAATAAGCTGCAGTTCGGCTGGTATCAATTACACCGGGAAGTTGTTCTCAATGTTGCAGCTTCTACTTTCCCTGGCGATGCTCCACGTCTTACCTGGTTAATGGTTTTTTCCATCTGTACCAAGCCTAGATTGGGGAGGATACTTTTAATGAAGTCAACGATCGTTTGGTCCAAAAGTACGACGTCTTAGTTTTCGAATACCGAAGGGTTCTCCGAGTCTCGGTGAAATTTATATTGAAGACTAGGAACCTCTTTGTAGTACAGACCTCTTCCTCTCCTCTTTGCAATCCTTCTTTCAAGCTTCCACTGCCAAGACAAGCAAATGGACTGCAAAGACGAGTAAATAAGAAATCACGTTCGCTGTTGTGGACAACTGGGAACCTGTCGGGTCCTGGTTCCAGAGATATTTCTTTACCAAAACAGAGACAACAGAACGACCACAGGTAAGCCCCAAAGCAGGGGAGCAGGAAAAACTTTCCATTTCCAACAGGCTTCTCCAATGACTTCCCTTGTAGGAAGCTGCTAGGTAGCGTTGGAAATTTAACAATCGCGGGAGCGTCGTGTGGTGGCACACTGTGACTGCGACGCAGCGGCGCTGAAGTGGCCCCAGCTTTGCCAAATTTAAATCCCATAGGAGTTGTGGGTCTCAAGAGTTTGGATGCATTCTGTAAGTTAGCCCGTTTTGAGGTTTGGTGATTCAAAAATTGTTGGCCTAAGGCAGAGGTCCCCAAGCTTTTGGGCAGCATGGACCGGTTCCGTGGAGAGAGTTTTTTCCGCGGACCCGAGGGGGCGTGGTTTTGTGTGCTGCCTGCATCCCGCGAATGGGGCTTTGCTTGTTTGTGCGGACCGGTTGCTGGTATGCCGCGACCCGGTACCGGTCTACGGCCCGGGGGTTGGGGACCCCTGATCTAAATCACTATGTTTGTTAACTGGTGGAATATCAGGTCTCAATAAGTTTACGCCCGTATAACATCACCGCAGATGGGGACTGCAGCCAAGAAATTAGAAGATGCTTGCTCCTGGGGAGGAAAGCTATGGCAAATTTAGACAGCATACGAAAAAGCAGAGACATCACCCTGCCAACAAAAGCACGCATAGTCAAGGCCATGGTTTTCCCAGTTGCAATGTATGGCTGTGAAAGTTGGACCATAAGAAAGGCTGAGCGCCAAAGAATGGCGGCCTTTGAACCCTGGTGCTGGAGAAGACTCCTGCGAGTCCCCTGGACTGCAAGGCGATCCAATTGGTCAGTCCTAGAGGAGATCAACCCTGACTGCTCTTTAGAAGGCCAGATCCTGAAGTTGAAACTCAAGTACTTTGGCCACCTAATGAGAAGGAAGGACTCACTGGAGAAGGGCCTAATGCTGGGAAAGACGGAGGGCAAGAGAAGAAGGGGACGACAGAGAATGAGGTAGCTGGATGGAGTCACTGAAGCAGGAGGCGTGAGTTTCAATGGACTCCAGAGGATGGTAGAGGACAGGAAGGCCTGGAGGAACGTTGTCCATGGGGTCGCGATGGGTCGGACACGACTTCGCAACTAACAACAACAACCAACATCACCAGCAGGATTTTCTTGTTCTCTCTCAGCCCTTTCTCCTTTTGCCTTCATTTTTTTTTCCAACATCAGGGACGTTCCCAACAAGCCGCCCCTCTTCTCATTAGGTGGCCAAAATATTCAAGCTTCAAACATCCTTAGGCATTCGTATGACTTACCAAACACCCGGGCGACAAATCCCAGGGGGAACTGGGAAGCGAACACGGTCAGAAACCAAGGGGCAGCGTAGAGGCTGGGGCTGATCTCATTGGCTTCAAAGTGGTTGTAGAGATCTTTGTGGTAATCATGAAGCAGTCGAGAAAGCTGATACATCTGGATCTGTGAAGCAATTTTTTTTTTAAAAAGAGAAGAAAATATACAGAAGAAAGAGAGTTAGGACAATTCACACTGTAATTGTCAGTGGTGGATTGAGGGCGGTGTTTGCGCAGTCGGGATGTGCAGCGATTTGGGTCCAAAGTTGAAAAGTTGCTTTGGAAGAGAGATGGGGACAACTGCTACAACTGCATTTCCCCCAAAATAAGACTCAACCAGAAAATAAGCCCTAGCATGATTTTTCAGGAGGTTCATAATATAAGCCCCCACCCCAAAAATAAGCTCTGGTTAAGATTGTCAGCCAGACAGACACATTTAGTACCGTATTTCCCTAAATATAAGACCTAACTGGAAAATAAGCCCTAATGCGTCTTTTGGAGCAAAAATTAATATAATATAAGACCCGGTCTTATATTAATTTTATCTTCTTAAAGCAGCTGTATTTATTCTATTCTATTCTATTCTTCCATTCCATATTCCAATATCTATTTTATCCTATTCCTATCCTATCCTATCCTATCCTATCCTATCCTATTCTATTTATTCCATTCCATATTCCATATTCCATTCCATTCTATATTCCAATATCTATTCTATTCTATTCTATTCTATTCTATTCTATTCTATTCTATTCTATTCTATTCTATTCTATTCTTATTCCATTCTATATTCCAATATCTATTCTATTCTATTATTCTATTCTATTCTATTCTATTCTATTCTATTCTATTCTATTCTATTCTATTCTATTCTATTCTATTCTATATTCCAATATCTATTCTATTCTATTCTATTCTATTCTATTCTATTCTATTCTATTCTATTCTATTCCATTCTATATTCCAATATCTATTCTATTCTATTCTATTCTATTCTATTCTATTCTATTCTATTCTATTCTATTCTATTCTATTCTATTCTATTCATGTTCCCGTAGATATGGAATACAGAGTTCACCTATTAACACAAAACTAAATAAACCTAATGAATCTTCTGACCTGTAGAATCGTCATGTCGGGTCGATATTGCTTCCTAAGGCCCATATCAAACATCAGGAACTTCAGCATCTTGAAGGCTTCTTCTTCGCTCATGTGCAGCAACAACACCCCTGCCACAAAACTGAGGCCTTGACAATAGCCTACTTCCTGATCCAGGAGGGAATACGCCTTCAAGATATTGTAGAGAGAGAGCTGTCCAGCTCCAAGCTGGGCTGAGAAGTAGGGATGTGTCGGGAAAGTGCGTCCTAGGGGAAAGAGGAAAAAAGAGAAGGCCGTACTGTCATACAAACACTTTCCAAATATTAAAAAAAACAAAAACAAAAACACAATTCATAGAATAGAATAAAATAGAATATAGGAATGGAATAGAATAGAATTGGAATAGTGCCATAAGATCAACTTATGCAAATCTCAGGATTTGAAGTGGTTAATAAAGTAAAATATCTGGGAATTTTTTTGTCATCCTCCAATGCGAAATTGTACCAGAATAATTATGAAAGATTGTGGAAAATGGTACAAAAGGATTTAATAATGTGGAAAAAACTACGACTTTCTTTGCTGGGTCGTATAGCGGCCATTAAAATGAACATTTTGCCTAAGTTTCTTTTTTTATTTCAGATGATACCTATTTTAAAAA
>NW_015390586.1:0-25502 GCF_001527695.2 Protobothrops mucrosquamatus | reverse complement strand
AAAAAAAAAAAAAAAAAATAAAAAAAAAAAAAAAAAGGAATAGTGCCATAAAATTATATATCAATGGAAAGATAATTTAATCAAGAATGTAATGCAACCAAGTTTGTTCAATTATCTGTACTGCATTCTATGAAAAGGTATAGCCAAATAACCAGAAAAAGGAAGCACAACTTGCTTAGGTTGATCTCAGGTAGCTTTCCTTCATCTGATTGTAGCCAATGAGCATGAGTGTTTAGAGAGCCAATCAGGTGTCATCTTGTTTTGCCAATGAGCCAATCAGATCACAGTAGGATTCGGTTCTTGATGTCATGTATTGAAGTCAAGAGGAGGACGTTTGTCAGTGTGTTATGTGATCGCTATCAGGTTGGTTGGGTTTTTCTGTGTTCTTTCATTGAGTGAGCTTGTAAAACGTAATAAAATTAAAGTAATGGTGCAAAGAGTTGACTGGTCGCCCAGAAAGCGACGTAAAATAGAATTATTAAGTGAACAAGGCTACAGTTACAAAGAAATGAGAAGAAAAATGGGTGGAAACTTAACCAAAGGTGGCATTTCTACGGTACACTTTTCCCAAAAGGTTTTCCACAATTTTGGCCACTACTGTAAATATGTCAATCGTCTGAATTTTGATCACGTGACCATGGGGATACTGCAACGGTCGCAAGTGTGAAAAGCCATTAACAACTTACTTTTTTCAGTAACTTCAAATAGTAAATAAAGGATTTTTAAGTGAAGGACCATCTGTAGAAGATTTTAAGTGCTGAAGGCCATTGGCCACCAAGACACTTCTTCAATATATCACCTAAATATGGTGATATATTCTTCTTCAATCACCTAAATATGAGCCAGCAGTGTGCTGCAGCTGCCAAAAAGGCCAACACATTGCTAGGCTTCATTAACAGAGGGATAGAATCAAGATCATGTGAAGGGTTAATACCACTTTACAAGGCCTGGGTAAGGCCACACTTGGAATCCTGCATCCAGTTTTGGTCACCACGATGTAAAAAAAGATGCTGAGACTCTAGAAAGAGTACAGAGAAGAGCAACAAAGATGATTAGGGGACTGGAGACTAAAGCATATAAGGAACGGTTGCTGAAATTGGGTATGTCTAGTCTAATGAAGAGAAGGACGAGGGGGGACATGATAGCAGTGTTCCAGTATCTCAGGGGCTGCCACAAAGAAGAGGGAGTCAAGCTCTTCTCCAAAGCCCCTGAAGGCAGGACAAGAAGCAACAGATGGAAACTGATCAAGGAGAGAAGCAACCTAGAACTAAGGAGAAACTTCCTGACAGACAGAACAATTAACCAGTGGAACAACCTGCCTCCAGAAGCGCTGAATGCTCCAACACTGGAGGTTTTTAAGAAGAGACTGGACAGCCATTTGTCTGAAATGGTATAGGGTTTCATGCCTGAGCAGGGGGTTGGACTAGATGACCTCCAAGGTCCCTTCCAACTTCATCATCATCATCATCATCATCATCATCATCATCATCATCATCATCATCATCATCATTATTATTATTATTATTATTATTATTATTATTATTATTATATCCCACAGTCTAGTCATACGTAAAACCTCTTTGCAAATGCATAACCTTCCAAGTTTTAATATCAGAGTTGCTGGCGGGCAGACTTACCCAAATCAATCAGAATTGCATGCTGCTGGGAAGTCAGCTGTTTCAGGAGCTCCTTGTAAGGGGTGTCCTTTGGCTGTTGCTTATTTGGAAATGGGTGCTTGAGTTGGTGCAGCTCTGCTAAAAATTTCCATATCTCCCCCCGTTGCTGCCGAGGAACTCCTTTTCGAAAAAAGATTTGAAGAGCGAAAGAAAGAACAGCAGGGAATGAGACTAGGTGCCAACACACACACTACGGTACTCGGTATTTACAAGCTTCCTGCTTTAAGAAGAAACCATTCCGTGCTATGGGGATGTCCTTCTGGAAGGACCTTGAAATGCTTCTAGGATAAGCTCATTTATCCTGGAGGTGAGTTAATGCCATCGGCAAGGAGCAAAAGGAGAGGAATATGGCTCTTGTGCTCTCTGAGCTGGATGGCTTTCTCACAGATGTTTCATGACCCAACTAGGTAACATCATCAGTGCTAGAAGGGAAGGGGGTCTGCAGAGAGGAGGAGGAGGAGGAGGACGACTGTGGTGTCCTTGGTGCTCTCTGAGCTTGGTGGTTTTCTTGCAGACGTGTCATTACCCAACTAAGGAACATCATTAGTGCTAGAAGGGAGGGGGGTTTGCAGAGAGGAGGAGGAGGAGGAGGAGAAGGAGGAGAAGGAGGAGTGGGAGGAGGACCGTGGGGTCCTTGGCACTCTCTGAGATACTAATTCACTTTCCGAAGTGCCAACATATCTCCATCCCTCAAGAATTAGATTCACTCACCTTTCTCAACAGCAGCGTGTATTTTGTCCATGTCAAACTTCATCTTCGATCTTCCTGGTGTGTTCAGCATTTTATCCCAAACCGACATTACTTCTTTGAGGCACGGGGTGATTTCTTCGTAATCAAGCTTCAGACGCTTATTGAGTAGATCGTTTTCAGAAGCTAGAGGAGGAAAAAAAAATGAACGGATTAAAGCCAGGCACATTTGCGAAAGGCCAATAATGAATTTTCTGCAAGATAGCAGTAGCTACTTATCTATCTATCTATTCAAACTAATCATCACTGTCTGTCTGTCTATCTTCTAACATCTATCTATCCATATCTATCTGTCTATCTATCTAATGATCTCTCTCTCTCTCTTTATCTATCTATCTATCTATCTATCTATCTATCTATCTATCTATCAATCATTATCTTATCTATCCATCTATCTATTCAATCTAATCATCGCTGTCTATCTATTTATCTTCTAACATATATCTATCTATATCTATCTTCTAATATATATCTATATCTCTCTGTCTATCTATCTGTTCTATCTAATCATATCTATCTCTATCTATCTATCTATCTATCTATCTATCTATCTATCTATCTATCTATCTATCTATCTATCTATCTTATATCTCTTCTATATCTATCTATCTATCTATCTATCATTATCTTATTTATCCATCTATCTATTCAATCTAATCATAACTGTCTATCTATTTATCTTCTAACATATATCTATCTATATCTATCTATCTTCTAATATATATCTATATCTCTCTATCTGTTCTATCTAATCATATCTATCTATCTATCTATCTATCTATCTATCTATCTATCTATCTATCTATCTATCTATCTATCTATCCATCCATCCATCTATCTATATCTATCTATCAAATTATAAGAGAATCTTTGTAGCTCAGGGTTGAAATGAAGGGTCCTTGGTGCTCTCTGAGCTTGGTTGTTTTCTTGCAGACATTTCATCATCCAACTAGGTACCCTCAGTGCACTGACGACATGCTACCTAGTTGGGCAATCAAACATCCCATTATGTTACCTAGTTGAGGAATAAAATGTCTGCCAGAAAGCAGCCAACCTCATAAAGCATCAAGGAACACACACAAAGCAAGACAGAATCCTACTTAGTACTTGGATAGGTGACACCAGGACATCCCAAGGATGTAGACTACACGGGGGGGACGAACCCAGTCCTGTGTACAATTACATGGAAGTATCCTGTGGTTGTTAGAAGCTGAACTGGACTAGAACAAAGCTCACTTTATTGTGGCTTCTCCCAGGGAATCTATCTGGAGGCAAATTTGCTCAGAGACAGATTCAAGGACCATTGCTTGAAGAGAGAAGGGTTTCAAAAAATAAACGAGACGGTAAAGAGACGTGAAGATGACAATATCTTTGAAGTTAAAGAAGTGAATCCAGCTCTACTGGATGCAGGGTTCAAAGGAGACAAGCGTCTGGGCTCCTTATCAGCACTTCCAGGAACAGGACTTAAAAGCTGCCATTTGTAAAATAAACAAAGTGTCCATCGAGATAAAATAAACTCAGGGTGGGTAAAGTACAGGAAGTAGGATAACAAGCACGGCAGGCAGTACACCACACACTATCTTTAAGCGGCTAATTTAGCGTCTTTGGGACAAACCCCCCAAATATAGAATTTCCCGGAGATATTTGGTGTTTACCTTGCAGTTTCCGGTTTTCCTTTTCCATCCTAAGGAGGAGTATCTGTTGGAGAATGGCTTTTTGCCAAAGTTCCCGCAACTCCTTGGGTGTCCTTTTCCTATCTTCTTTTGTGGCTCCGAAGGGACCGTCTTCACAAACTGGCAGCAACGGTGATCGAGGTGGCAATTCTCCCAGTTCAGAATAATCTTATTACACCAAAAGAGAGAGGGGGGGAGAGAGAGAAGGAGAGAGAGAGGAGAGAGAGAAGGAGAGAAAGAGAGAAGGAGAGGAGAGAGAAGGAGAGAGAGAGAGAGAAGAAAGAAGGAGAGAGAGATAGATGGAGAGAGAGAAGGAGAGAGAGAGGAGAGAGAGGAGAGAAGGAAAGAGAGACGAGAGAGAAGGAGAGAGAGACGAGAGGAGAGAGGAGAGAAGGAGAGAAGGAGAGAAAGAGAGAAGGAGAGGAGAGAGAAGGAGAGAGATAGGAGAGAGAGAGAGAAAGGAGAGAGAGAGAAGGAGAGAGGAGAAAGAAGAAGAGAGAGGAGAGAGAGAGAGAAAGAGAGAGAGAAGGAGAGAGAGGAGAGAGAAGGAGAAAGAGAGAGAAGGAGAGAGAGAGGAGAGAGGAGAGAGAAGGAGAGAGGAGAGAGAGAAGAGAGAGAGGAGAGAGAGAGAAGCAGAGAGAGAGAAGAGAGAGAGAAGGAGAGAGAGAGAGAAGCAGAGAGAGAGAGGAGAGAGAGAAGGAGAGAGAGAGGAGAGGAGAGAGAGAGGAGACAGAGAGGAGAAAGGAGAGAGAGAGGAGAGAGAGACATAGGAGAGAGAGGAGCGAAAGAGAGAGAGAGATAGAATCAAAAACATTTTTTTTTAATTTGAAGATTTGTCTGAATTCCTAGATCAATCCTAGCCTCGGGAAAATAATTATCAAAAGAGGAAGGGAAACTGAAAATCTTACATGGTCCTTTGTCTACTAACAGTGTAGACCCAATTACATTTGTGTCTACGGAGATTCTCAGTCATCCAGGTCGTGGTTATCCCAAAGGCGCTTTTTTAAAAAGGCAACTGGGCTTTTGTTTATCCTTGAAGATGTTTTCCTTCTCATCCAAGAAGCTTCTCACGTTCCGACGTGAAGAACTGAAGAAGCTTCTTAGACGAGAAGCGAAACTGCTTCATGGAAAAACAAAGTCTGGCTGCCTTTTGAAAAAGCAAACCGTTTAGTCATTTTATGCAAGATTTTACAGCTTTTTTTCCTGACTTAATGAACTTTATAGCTACCCCAAAGGACTCCGTGTTTAGCGAAGAATTTTCTACAAAGTCCGCTCATGCGCAAACAAATCATTTGGGCTGGATTTTCAAATAGTCCCTGAAAAATATATTCAGCTCAGCAACTAGATGCAAAAAGACTGCACAAATTGTTCTCCACGAAGAATATGGCAATGTTAGACCTCTGACAGCCATTTGTGTTTTCCTTCCTACCTTCTTCCTGTAAACCTCTAAATTAAAAAAAAGAGATAAGATTACAATAAACAAACTAAAAAAAAAAAGAATTCCACTATTTGCTAGAACAAGGTATTTTGGTATCCACCAATTTGATTCAATTTCAGGAAAGTTAATCTGAATAATCCGATAATTTTTTTCTGGAATTACCAAAATGGAGAGTGCCATCTAGTGTATAAGACAGGGGTAGGCAACCTTGGCTCTTTGATGACTCGTGGACTTCAACTCCCAGAATTCCTGAGCCAGCATGGCTCAGCATGGAAACCTCTCCCTTTCCCCTCAGCACGGCTGGCTCAGGAATTCTGGGAGTTGAAGTCCACGAGTCATAAAAAGAGCCAAGGTTGTCTACCTCGGTATAAGATAAAACAGGAACATGACACATTTGAATCTGAATGCTTTATGTTGTTGTTGTTGTTGTTGTTGTTGTTGTTGTTGTTGTTGTTGTTGTTGTTGTTCTTCTTCTTCTTCTTCTTCTTCTTCTTCTTCTTCTTCTCCTTCTCCTTCTCCTTCTCCTTCTCCTTCTTCTTTCTTCTTCTTCTGTCATATCTGTTATCGGACGCTGGCAATCATGTTGGCGATCCTGTTTTTATCAGCAGCCGCACAAAAAAGTGCTGCTGAGTTTTGTCCAAACCAGTCCCTTAGATTTTGAAGCCACGATGTTCTTCTTCTGCCTGGACCTCGTTGGCCTTCAATCTTTCCCTGGAGGATTAAATGGAGTATGCCATATTTTTCTGGGTGTCGCATCACGTGTCCGAAATATTCTAATTTTCGTTTTTTAATTGTTTTGATGATTTCCCTTGGCTTTCCCAGGCGGCTTATCACCTCCTCATTTCTGATCTTGTCAGCCCAGCTTATACGTAGCAGCCGCCTGTAAATCCACATTTCAAATGCTTCTAGTCTCTTCAGGTGGCCTTCTGTCAGAGACCAGCTCTCTACTCCATGGAGCAGGATAGGAAAAAATATAGCATCTGACAAGCCTGATTTTCAGTCTTATGTCGTGACTGCAGAAGAGCTTTATTTGGCCAAGTGTGATTAAACACAAGGAGTAAAATCACCCAACTGAAGGCATCATGTTTCACAATCTACTTAGACTATTGATTTTCTCCTCGGCCTAGGACCGCAGCTGAGCCCAAAATTTCTGTTGCTATATGAATAATTTTTTAAAGTGAATTTTGCCTCATTTTACGACTTGTCTTGCCCCAGTTCCTAAGTGAATCACGGCAGCGACTGAGTTAGTGACACGATTTATTCACTTGGCTTGTCAGAAAGTCGCCAAAGGAGATCACACGGGACCCTGAAACCGTTGTAAATATGAACCAGTTGCCAAGTGTCTGAATTTTGATCACGTGACCACGGGGGATGCCGCAACTGTCATGAAAAACAGTCATAAGTCACTTTTTTTCAGTCCCGTTGTAACTTTTGAACCATCACTAAACAAAGCCGAGGATTGACCTGTATGTGACTCTCTTTTGAGGCAAATAAGTCCCTTCCAACCCATTTTCCTAAATTGTTACTCCTTCTCTTATTTTATTCTGCCTCTCCTTTTTTTGTACCACATTTGCAATTTCAACGCGATCCTGAATTTAAAGTCATTATCTCCACTTTAAAGCAATGAAACGGACTCATTTCTTTCCCACTTCTGTTTGGATTTCAGGCAGAGAATTGTTGTTGTTAGTTGCGAAGTCGTGTCCAACCCATCGTGACCTCATGGACAACGTTCCTCCAGGTCTTCCTGTCCTCTACCATCTTCTGGAGTCCATTTAAGCTCACGCCTACTGCTTCAGTGACTCCATCCAGCCATCTCATTCTCTGTCGTCCCCTTCTTCTATTGCCCTCCATCTTTCCCAGCATTAAGATCTTCTCCAGTGAGTCCTTCCTTCTCATTAGATGGCCAAAGTACTTGAGTTTCAACTTCAGGATCTGGCCTTCTAAAGAGCAGTCGGGGTTGATCTCCTCTAGGACTGACCGGTTTGATCGCCTTGCAGTCCAGGGGACTCACAGGAGTCTTCTCCAGCACCATAGTTCAAAGGCCTCAATTCTTTGGCACTCAGCCTTTCTTATGGTCCAACTTTCACAGCCATATGGGCAGTTAAGGGCAGTTAAAAGATGCACCGAAGCTAAGCCAGACATTAATCAACTCAATTGGTGGATGGAGATAGTAGCATAATGGGAGCAGATAGATAGATAGATCTCCTCTAGGACTGACCGGTTGGATCACCTTGCAGTCCAGGGGACTCGCAGGATATTGAAAAATCGACACGTTCCCCTCCTCTCCAAATTATATGTACTGTAAAACTCCTGAGCCATGAATATATATTTCTTTTTTTTCCCCTTCTCAAAATCGACGTTCCCGCCCAGCTGTGCATGTATTCAGGCAGTTACTTTTATTTTGAAAACCAAAACCACAAAACCGTGCCCCCCTCCACCAGCAAAAACTTAATTCAGAGTATTCTACCAGGGGAAAGAAAAGTAAAATTGGATTCATTGACCTCCAAAATTGTATACACAGATTCCAGCTAAAGCAACAACATTCCCACAGTTCTACAGTTGCCAGAAGTTTTTTTTAAAAAAGGCAATAGAAAGCAGCAATGTGAAACAGCAGTGTGACTTCCTGCCTTGGCTACGGATGAGTTCCTACACAATTTTTTTTAATTCTTGTTGCTTTTCTCCTCTGAAGGTAACACAACACCGGATGCTGTTGTCTTCCTTACAATCCCTTGCAACAACGCTGCCTTAGGTTTGGTTGAAAGAGAGGGATTCTTTCTACCAGAAGCCTAAAATTGTCTTGTGACAACCTCAAAACAATAAGAACACCTTGGGCTGGACCTAGCTGGAATAGGGAAAGATCAGAAGCAGAAGACAGGGGTGAGGCGACATCTCCTGGCTGTGAACAGACAGGTGTCACTCAAAGTGTACAGAGTTTTCGAGCTTCCAATGAAGAGGCTACAATCTCAGGTCCATCGGAGATAAATCAACAATAAATGGATTATGCAACGTTTACAAAGGGTCATAAGTCCCTTTTTTTCCAGGGCTGTTGTGACTTCAAATGGTCACGGAACGGTTGTAATTCGAGGAGTGTCTGCAAGACACAATATTTTCTGCATTTTGATGTGGGTAATTCCACTAGGACTCAGGGGTAGGCAACCTCGGCTCTTTTATGACTCGTGGACTTCAACTCCCAGAATTCCTGAGCCAGCATGGCTCAGCCTGGAAACCTCTCCCTTTCCCCTCAGGGTGGCTGGCTCAGGAATTCTGGGAGTTGAAGTCCACGAGTCATAAAAGAGCCAAGGTTGCCTACCTCTGGGCTAGTGGATTGCACTAAAAGAAACGCTGCCAGAAGTCGCTCAGCCTTCATTTGTGGCATTCATTAAACCACCCCTTTTAACTACCAATGGATCTTACCTTCGTGCCAACCGGAAGAATCACATCCTTTTTGTGGTGTCGCCACTCTTAAAAAGATCTGCTGCCTCCAAGAATGTCTTCGAGCCTTCACCGGGGTCTCGGGGACCAAATCTGCTTCATTCGGCTTGGATTTGTTATCTCTAAAATTAGAAGTCGCAGAATTTATTGATTGATTGATTGTAGCTACAATCGCAAGGCATGTTGTTTTCGGATGAAATCAAAAGAGGCTCAACAGCAAATTAAAACTGAAATACCTCCTCTTGTTTCAATGGATAAACAATGAATATCAATAATGTATAATAAAGATATGGTAGACATACATTTATTTTGTTTATTCTCTATAATTTAATCTGCAAAACAGGCAGAAAGAAAACATGGTTGACCAATCACTCTGCTGGGTCAAAGTCCTGTTAGAATAAAATAATATCTGTAGGAGAAGAAGAAGTGGCATAGCCTGGCGGGCGGAGTCAAACAAGGAATCAGCCTGGAGTCTGTACGTTCCCATAAATGCTCCCTCTTAAATTCCATTAATTCTTATCTAGAGCCAAAATAATGCTGACTGTTAGTCGTGACATTAGTCTAGTCCAGGGGTAGGCAACCTTGGCTCTTTTATGATTCGTGGACTTCAACTGGCTCTGGAATTCTGAGAGTTGAAGTCCACGTGTCATAAAAGAGCCAAGGTTGCCTACCCCTGGTCTAGTCTATTAAGAGTTAATGAATTCAAGAGCGGTTGGGCTTGGTCCATTTATGACTACTAGAGACTACTAGGCTGGTTCCTCTTTTGACTCCACCCCCTAGGCTCTGCCACTCCTTTTCTTGCAGTCTCTGTGGCTTTTTTAAGCAAGAAGAGAGTCGAAACCAGACATGGTTCCTGCAGCAGAGTATTCCAAAGTGTGGAGGCCATTATCAAGAAGGCTTGGTGTTTGGTCTCTTCCCCATGGACCTCCCAAGTGAGGGGTTGGATAACTCCCCAAGCCTTCTTCATGACTAGATAAGAAGAATCATATGAGGGTGAAGATTTGTTCTCCGAGCTTGTGAGTTGATTTCCAAACGGTTTATTACCAGGCTAGGTAACATCTTATGGGACATCAGTGTCCGTTCTTCTGTTTATAAGGGCTTCAGGTATGTGTGTGTGTGTCAAGTGAGGATCTTGCGATGGGTCAGGTTTGAGTCATCAGTGAGAGGCTTGTGGTGAGGGCCCCACCAGCAGTTCACCTCCAAAGGATCCTGACCTCCTGTAACCTCTCCACCACAAGACTCATCACAAGCCACTCACTGATGACTCACACTGACCCACTCACTCGGCACACTCATACCGACACTGCCATGCTCTAAACTCCGCTGAAGACGTCATTTCATCTGGTAACGAAACATCCACAAGCTTGGAGGACAAAGATTCATCCTATACCCAAGATATTCGCCACTATTACAAATCAGAATCAGATACTCATGATATATACCACAGCCACGCGGTACAGAGCTTCACATAGGACAACCAGAACTTTGAAAAAGCTAAATGTGCGTGGACATGCCCCAAAGCAAAAAGTTTTCAGGTTAAAATACATTTATGGTTGGAGAAAATGACTAAAAAAACAAATAGACTTTACACCAGAATTATTTTTGTTAGGAATAACAGGAGCTAATTCTGAGAAAGATTGCAGATATCTAATACTACACATATTAACGGCAGCAAGAATTGTATTTGCCCAACATTGGAAACAATGAAAACTTACCAACTGAAGAAGAATGAATTAAGGAAATTTTAGCGTGTGCAAAAATGGATAGATTGACTTATAAGATTAAAGAGAAAGAAGACTCAGTGTATTTTAGAACATGGGATAATTTCCATCAATGGCTAGAAAAACGAGTCAGAGAGAAAGGAACGTGATATGTAATTTTAAATATATATTAGCATTAACTAACATATTGTTTGTGATAATTAACTATATCTATTACTGTTAGTTAAATACATGTACCCAGACATTAGGCCCTTTGCTAAATATTGAAAATATTATTTGGAAAACCCCCAACCTCAACCCTAACCCTAATCCTGATCCCACCTTATCCCTAACCCTATGAAAACTAACAATCTATCTATCTATATATAAATAAAAATGTAAATGTTCGTTTGTTCAAAATCTTAAATCTCCGAAGGTTCTTCACCGATTGCTTTGAAATTTTGACACAACGTTGCATTGGAATACGCGCGTGTTTTTATATACCTACTATTATATAGATGTCACTTATTATAGATGTCTAAACATATTAGAAATGTGCACTTTCTCTTTTCTTTCTTTTCCATTTAACCAGACTGAGCCACAGCAACGCGTGGCTGGGTACAGCTAGTATATAAATAAAAATGTAAATGTTCGTTTGTTCAAAATCTTAAATCTCCAAAAGTTCTTCACCGATTGCTTTGAAATTTTGACACAACGTTGCATTCGAATACGCGCGTGTTTTTATATACCTACTATTATATAGATGTCACACCTGTGACAGGTAAAAACATGCTTTTTTTGAAAAACAGCGCCATCTGTTGAACGTAAAAGCAACACACGCTTTTACCAGACTGAGCCACAGCAATGCGTGGCCAGGTACAGCTAGTATGTATGTATATATATATATATATATATAAAGAAAAAACTAAATGTGGTCAATTATGGTTTGCACTTGAACAGCAGACCTCCCCACCATCCCATAGCTGTAGCCCAAATCTTAGAAGAAACCCATAGCCAGCCAGTTTTGGAAGGCAATGTGGAGCTGATCTCAATCGGAAGACTCTTCTTTCTCGCTTGAAACCGCAAGAGCTTCTACCTCTAAATTGTACCCCCAGATCCGAAGGTACCTTTCTGAACCAAGGATTCCCTACCTGGTGGACTTCCTAAAGTCGGAAGTGACATTCTCATCGACAGGAGCCAGGAATTTTAAGAAATTGGGTACAGAAGAGCAGGAGTGAAGCTTTTGCTGGAGAGAGGAACGGTAGGAGGTGCTGAACGTAGTTGGCAAGAAGCTCAGAATGGGAGAAGTTTAGCGCGGCAGGGAAAACAGGCAGGAAGAGAGAGAACGAAAGAAACGACAAAAGGGATAAGCAACAAATTAGGAAAAAATGTAAGACTGGCAGGAATGAAAACAAAGCAAAGGCTAACACTGTCACCTGTGTAATTTTATTTTATTTTTTTAAGATAACTGCTTAGAGCAGGGGTAGGCAACCTTGGCTCTTTTATGACTCGTGGACTTCAACTCCCAGAATTCCTGAGCCAGCCTGGCTCAGCTTGGAAACCTCTCCCTTTCCCCTCAGCATGGCTGGCTCAGGAATTCTGGGAGTTGAAGTCCACGAGTCATGAAAGAGCCAAGGTCGCCTACCCCTGGCTTAGAGGCTCATTCCATTTTCAGGAAAGGCCATGAAATCACATTTGTGTCATTTTCTTTGAACCGTGTGTTATCAACACTGAAAGGAAGGCTATGAGGAGGCAGGGTAGAGGAATCTCATAAGATGAGTCCAGGTGTAAAGGAGGAGTATCTGTGCTAGAATCTCTCCTGCATCCATTGAAGATGTCCTAATTTTTTGTTTCAATTTTGAATGGAGGGTGTGGTAAAATTAATGACACCTATTATGTAAACCAGGGGTCTTCAAACTTGGCCCTTTTATGACTTGTGGACTTCAACTCCCAGAATTCCTCAGCCAGCCTCCATTTTGTTTGTTAGATTTAAGACAGGGGTCTTCAAACGTGGCCCTTTTATGACTTGTGGACTTCAACTCCCAGAATTCCTCAGCCAGGCATGCTGGCTGTGGAATTCTGGGGGTTGAAGTCCACAGATCATAAAGGCCAAGTTTGAAGACCCCTGGTCTGGATCTAAGCCCGCGGTTTCATCAAAATGGCCGACTGAGGAATTCTGGGAGTTGAAGTCCACAAGTCATAAAAGGGCCAAGTTTGAAGACCCCTGATGTAAACCAATAAGGACCAATTGAGATTGTGGTTTCATACACACACAATCAATGATAATATTGGAACGGGCTGAGCTTATCCTTCTTTTAACCTGAGACTTTGAATAAGTTATACCGAGTTTTATTTTATTTCTTCCTAGATTTCATGTGGTTAATTAATTAACGAAGAGCTACATTACAGTAGCAAGACAGGGCTATTTTTCTGTGGGCCTGAAATAAGTCACCCGGCTTATTTTGGTTTAATTTATGGCTTTTCTTTGCAATGTACAAATGACTTCAGTGAAAACCTTGATGAGCTGGTACACTGCCAGCTACACCCACACTCACAGGCACACACCACACATCTCTCCTCACCTCTTTGGCATGGCATGTCTGCCTGGTTCTCCGCTTGAGCTATGCCTAGTGCGCTTGAAGAAATTGGGTGAGGAGGCTGAGGAATGAAGCCGCGCTGGAGGAGGCAGGGCAGAAGTGGCGGATGGCTGACTGGGAGAAGGGTTAGCCAGCCATGGTCAGTTTTTATAAGGGGATTCCAGGAGGATGAAGGGAGGGAGAGAAGGAGGGAGAGAGGACGGAAGGTGGAAGGGGATGAGGAGAGGAGAAGAGAGGAGAGGAGAGGAAAGATGAGATAAAGGATGGATGGATGGAAGGAGAGGGTGAAAAGGAAGGAAGGAGCGGGAAGGAAGGCAAGAGGAGAGGAGAGATGAGATGGAGGATGGATGGATGGAAGGAAGGAGAGAGGGTGAAAAGGAAGGAAGGATGGGGAAAGGGGAAGGAAGGCAAGGGGAGAGGAGAGGAAAGATGAGATGGAGGATGGATGGATGGAAGAAGGAGAGAGAGGGTGAAAAGGAAGGAAGGAGGGGGAAGGGGAAGGAAGGCAAGAAGAGAGGAGAGGAGGGGAGAGGAAAGGAGAGATGAGATGGAGGATGGATGGATG
Source organism: Protobothrops mucrosquamatus (assembly GCF_001527695.2). NCBI lineage: Eukaryota > Metazoa > Chordata > Lepidosauria > Squamata > Viperidae > Protobothrops > Protobothrops mucrosquamatus. The sequence goes on along the minus strand of NW_015390586.1, from coordinate 11,674 downwards.
GAAGGAAGGAGAGAGAGGGTGAAAAGGAAGGAAGGGAAGGGAAGGGGGAAGGAAGGCAAGGAGAGAGGAGAGGAGAGGAAAGATGAGATGATGGATGGATGGATGGAAGGAAGGAAGGAGAGAGGATGGGAAGGAAGGAAGAGAGGGAGAGAGGGGGGAAGAGGGAAAGGGGTGAGGAGAAGAGAGGAAAGATGAGATGGATGGATAGATGGATAGAAGGAGAGGGAAGGAAGGAAGGAAGGAAGGAAGGAAAAAAAAGTCAAATAAAGTATGTGCATATATAAAGGCTGAAAACAAAAATAAAGATATAACTGAAGCACTTTAATTAGGAGTAGGACCTCTACGCACAGGAAGTGGCATCAAGAAGCATCTCAAAGCCCTTTGACTGAAATGTGCTTCTTCTATGAGCCTCTCACGGATCTGCTGATCGTGTACCGTATACTGATAGGGTCAGAATAAAGATAGGTAGAGAGAATACAGGAATGCATGGAGCACGTATTGCTGCTTACAGCGTTAATGCTTGGCAGAAGTCACTTTTTAATGAGGGTAAAACTGCCCGTTTCCCAGCCCTTGAGAGGCCTCAGCTTTGGAAAGCTTGGGGAGACACCAGAGTGAAGAAACTGGAGAGTGGGGAGCCGAAGAAGCTTCTCAGATGATTAGAGAAGCATCTTCAAAGAAAAACAAGAGAGTCCAGTTGCGTCCTGAACAAAGCACCTCGGAGACAACCATGATCGATCGGGATGACCGAGAATCTCCGTGCCGCGTTCTCGTTCTCAGTACCACGAGGACATTCGTTGTGTTAAGAGGATGACACAAAAGCCATCAGGAGCTCCTATGCAATGGTGACAAACCATACAACCATCTCCACCACCAACTTCTAATCCACTTCACTTACATGCACAAACTTTAGTAACACTGAAAAACCACTACAATCCAAATGTTAACCCTGGACCGAAGGGAATGTCGGTTGACGAACTCTCTTTCTTGGTTTGTATTCAGAGATGTTCGCTACCGAGGATAACAAAAATGTTTGCGGGTCTTTTTTAAGAAGAGAAGGACCCTCAAACCCACACCTGAAAGTCATCTCGTGGACTGGAACATCTGATTCAACTTATTCCCTTCAACGGGCTAATTCTCACGTCCTTTTCCTGACAAAAATAGGGACGGTGGTCCCCAAAGCCGTGACGCCGTATATTGCGTTGCGCCATGTTTGTTTAATCGGAGCTTTTAATCTATTAACAGAACGTAGATGAAGTTCAAATGGAGGTTGTGGGTCACAATAAAACTCTAGGTATTTTCTCTCACCCTTCGAGTACGGTGTTTGAAGCAAACTCTTCAGCACGTGAAACGGGAGGATTTCAAGGATTTTAAACAAAGCAAAGCAAAACAAAACACAACATTCTCCATAAAACCAAAGCAAGGCAAGTTCATGCCCTAAATAAGATTTAAGCTGACATCTAAGAAGCTGACCTCAAAGGCTAACTAACAGCTCTCCTTTTAACTGAGCAAGCTCTGTCTGGTTGGAAATACCCCTGTAATAAAATCTGGTATTCTCGAAGGAACTTTTATAAAAACAGTCTTGGTGGAAGGCAAGGGGAATGAACCTGCTTAAGAATACATGCTGTTTTGGAGGGGATAAAGGCACAATTGCAATATATTGTATATTGGTAGTTGTTATACGAGAAGAAATGTAGGTAATAAAAATGGTCCCCAGGGGTGTGGGTGCACTGTAGTATTTGTATTTTTTATACTGTTTTTTATTTAGATTTATATGTGTTATGTTTGTATTATTTGTATTTGAATAAAATAAAATTAAATTTAAAAAAGAAGAAAAGCGAGAGACGAGACAAAAAGGGGACAATTAAACGTCGTATTTCAGAATCCTCGCTTCCCTCTTTTCATTTCCTTTCCACGGCTAACAATTCATCCTGGACACGTCTCTTTTAGGGTGAGGAATAAAATTTGGCATCGGCTTCCGTCCAATTTTGCGGTGTTTCCAGAAAAGCCACTGGGAGCCCTCAACCCACAACAATTTGTTTGGTGACCGTTCGAAGTTACAACGGCACTGAGAAAACTAACTCAGGACCGTTTTTCACAATTACGACCGTTGCAGCATTCCCGTGGTCACGTGATCAAAATTCAGATGCTTGGCAACTGGTTCATATTTATGATGGTCGTGGTGTCCTGGGGGTCACGTGATCCCCTTTTGCGACCTTCCAACAAGCAAAGTCAATTGAGGAAGCCAGATTCATTTAACAACTGTGTCACTAATTTAACAACTGCAGTGATTCACTTAACAACGGTGGCAAGAAAGGTCGTAACATGGGGCAAAACTCACTTAACCAGTGTCTCGCTTAGAAATTTTGGGCTGAATTATAGTTGTACATTGAGGATGACCAGCGTTTCGGAGGAAGGTTACACCAGTATGGAAAAGAACAAGAAAAAAATTAATAATAATTAGTGAAGAAAGGATGCAGTTGCGTTAGTTTTGCATTCTACATGCGACGGTATCATAAAAAGTAGGCAGAGGACCGTGAAACGGATGTCAGTGTACACAAACACACACCATCCTGTTGAACGCAATTTCACAGTTTGCTAGTTTATTAAAAAAGGGCAAGGAGTAATCCATCTTGGTTGCTCTTCTCTGCTTTGTTTCTAGGGTCTCAACACCCTTTTTCTTTTACACTGTGGGACCAAATAACAGATGCTAATGGGTAGGAGAAGAGGAGACAGAGATCGGTGGTGGAGTCAAGAGAGGAATCATCTTAGAGTCCTTACATACTCATAAAGGGTGTAAGTCCAACACTCTCTTGGTTTCCATTAACTCTTACCTAGGACCAATTTAGTGCTGTTAGTTGATCACAGAAGATGGATGCCTGCTCCCTAACCCAATTAATGGTTAATAAGGATAACAAACTCAACGATTAATAAAGGTGACTTAGGAGTTGCATTCATAAAGCACCTTCTCACAGAAAGAAGACGCCGTTACATCATCTCAACATTTCAGATCGGGAGTCCATGCTATGGTTAATAACAAAGAATGGATCCGAAGAATCTTCTCCTTGGCCTAAGGTGGACATACCTGCAAACATTTTCTCCCCCTGCCTCTCCCTTCCCCGGCCAGAAACATAATCTTACTTTTGGTGGTCTGGAGTTTCTGTGGTCATGGAATGGTACCTCAGAAGTTTTCTTTGCGAAACAGACAGAGATGCTTCCGCAGATTCAGACGGCTCCTGCATCTCCAAGGGAACGTGGGTGAGGGTGTTAGCGCGCCTTCTGAAGCCCTGGTAGGCCGATTGGGCAGGATGTTCTTCAGATGGTCCTTCCGACATGGTGGAGAGAAGGTCAAGATTGTCCATGGATCCATTTGGATTTAGAGGGCTCTCCAGGGGGAAATGATTTTCGTGGTCACCGACAGACGTATCCTGTCGAGTGGAACAAAACTGGGCATGACCGATTTGGCAGAACCCCAATCCTAGTTCCATTTTTTTTCCATCTCAAACACAAAATCCAGAAGTGGTTTCCAAGTGGAAACCAAGTTAGATGTGTCCTTTTCTTTAGACTAAAGAAGTTCCGCCACTTTGACCAACCAATTATCCATTTTTTACCCTACACTTTCTCCTCTTCCCTTTTTCCTTTTCATTTCCCTTTGTATTTTGATATTCTGATAAACTAATAAAAAATTGATGGATCAACACCATGTTCTGACAGGACATTTAAAACTGTTGTGTTTTTCAACGCTAGAATATCTGGTGGCTTTGAATGACCAAATATCGAATGGAGACAGAACAATTAACGAAAGGAAAGCTTGCCTCCAGAAGTTGTGGGTGCTCCATCACCGGAAGTGTCTATGGAGACATTCTCAGTCATCCAGGTCATGATTGTCCCAAAGGTGCTTTTTTTTCAAAAGGCAACTGGACTTCCTTTGTTTTCCTTGAAGATGTTCCGCTTCTCCATCCAAGAAGCTTCTTCAGTTCTGTTCAGAACTCAAGAAGCTTCTCGGATGAGAAGCGAAACGTCATCAAGGAAAGACAAAGTCCAGTTGCCTTTTGAAAAAAAAAGCACCTTTGGCACCTCCATCACTGGAGGTTTTTAAGAAAAGATTGGACAGCCATTTGTCTAAAATGCCTTAGAGCAGGTGTAGGTATTTTAATCGGAAACACAGCTGGTAATATTTGGTTTTTTAAGCCGAAAATAGTCCCAAATAAGAAAACATAAAAACATAAAAACATAACACATAAAAAACATAAAACCCATATAATAAACAAAAATTATACGACACTTGGCGGGACTCAGGATACCCTCTTCCCGCCATATGTTTAATTTTATTATTATTATTATTAAATAATAATAATAATAATAATAATAATAATAATAATAATAACAACCTTGGCTCTTTTATGACTCGTGGACTTCAACTCCTAGAATTCCTGAGCCAGCCATGCTGAGGGAAAAGGAAGAAGTTTCCAAGCTTAGCCATGCTGGCTCAGGAATTCTGGGAGTTGAAGTCCACGAGTCATAAAAGAGCCACGGTTGCCTACTCCTGACCTAGAAGAACATATGAAAGCATAATTAACGTTAATTAATGTAGACTTTATTAGTTTAGAGCAGGGGTAGGCAACCTTGGCTCTTTTATGACTGGTGGACTTCAACTCCCAGAATTCCTGAGCCAGCCACGCTGAGGGGAAAGGGAGAGGTTTCCAAGCCGAGCCATGCTGGCTCAGGAATTCTGGGAGTTGAAGTCCACGAGTCATAAAAGAGCCATGGTTGCCTACCCCTGGCATAGGGTCTCCTGCTTGAGCAAGGGGCTGGACTAGAAGACCTCCAAGGTCCCTTCCAACTCTGTTATTCTGATAACCAGGCAGAAAGGTTTCCGTAGATTGTAAAAGAGGGAAGAATCAAGTTCCCATCCTCCACGGTGCTTCCTGGGATCTTTTATAATAGTTCTGTTATAGTGGATACAGGCAGTTTATGACCAATGACCCCAACTTTTCTACTAAGTGAAATGGTCAACGCTGCTAACTTCGGATGTTTTTGCATTGAGAATAGATGGAGATGCAGCCATTTTCTTCTTTTTGCTTTTAGAGTTAGATGATGCTGGGGGGGGGGGAGGAATGTGAACGAGAGTCCAGCTAGACATAACAACACTGGACCTAGCGTGAGAACCAAGGTTGTTGAAAAACGAAATGATAAGAATTGGCTGGCTGGACAGCTGGAGAGGAAGCCCATGTTTCAAGCTAATTGGGGAATGTGATTTATGACTGTTAATTAGAGGAGGGAATTGTGCTTTGATACTATGTGCTCAGGGGAGGGGAATTCAGATTTTGGCTTTGGCTATGTACGTGCCGATGCTATGCTACTCAAATAAAGATTCTTTAAGGTAAACAACGCCTCGAAGTTCTTTTGAAGAGTTTCATCTGTCGGAACCACGGCAGAAACATTTGTTAAGTTAGTAGCCCCTTTAGGATCAAACGATTTCAATCTTTAAAAAATAAAATGTAATAATTACCCTAGGAATCTATTGGAGGCTAAAACCAAGGGAACGTTTTATGACAGAAAATTGTAAAGCAAGCAAGCCGTTCCATTCCTTGTGTTGGTTTTACACTGAACGATTCACTTACTTTACTGATGTTACTCAGCGTGCTGGATATGGAGCTATCCAAATCAATACTTCCGGAAGTTTCCTGTAGGCTCTTACTTTTATTTCCCTGCCAAGAAAACCCTCATATTATATATATATTTAAAATATAAAGATATACAGCATGTATATAAAGAAACATGAAAATTCATATAAAAGACATTCCTCGTAAGGAATAAATTGTTAAATTTAAAGATTCTAGCGCAGGGGTAGGCAAACTTGGCTCTTTTATGACTCATGGACTTCAACTCCCAGAATTCCTGAGGCAGCCATGCTGAGGGGAAAGGGAAAGGTTTCCAAGCTGAGCCATGTTGGCTCAGGAATTCTGGGAGTTGAAGTCCACCAGTCATAAAAGAGCCAAGGTTGCCTACCCCTGTTCTAGCGGCACTGAGATTATTATTAAATTAAATTTTGGGGATGAGCTAAGAATAGGCTTATTATTACAGGTAGTCCTTGACTTATGACCAAAATTTCAGCCCAAAATTTCCATTGCTAAGCAAGACAGTTGTTAAACGGGTTTTGCCCCATTCTACGACCTTTCTTGCCACCGTTGTTAAGGGAATCACTGCGGTTGTTAAGATAGTAACACGGTTGTTAAGCGAATCTGGCTTCCCCATTGACTTTGCTTGTCAGAAGGTTGCAAAAGGGGATCACGTGACCCCGGGACACTGCAAACCGTCGTAAGTATGAGTCAGTGGCCAAGCAGCTGAATTTTGATCACGTGACCACAGGATACTGCAATGGTCATAAGTGTGAAAAACGGTCCTAAGTCATTTTTTTCAGTGCCTTTGTAACTTTGCCAGTCCCTAAACCAGGGGTAGGCAACCTTGGCTCTTTTATGACTGGTGGACTTCAACTCCCAGAATTCCTGAGCCAGCCACGCTGAGGGGAGAAAGGGAGAGGTTTCCAAGCCGAGCCATGCTGGCTCAGGAATTCTGGGAGTTGAAGTCCACCAGTCATAAAAGAGCCAAGGTTGCCTACCCCTGCCCTAAACAAATGGTTGTAAATCAAAGATTTCCTCGGACTTGCATTTATTTTCCTCTCCGACACTTGAAGAGTAAGCCTGAAATATTGAAAAAGAGCAAATAATTGTCTGGCATCCCCTTAAAAAAAGTGGGATACTTGTAATACGTCGTTCGTGATTTCCACCGTTTCAAACACGTACACAGTTGTTTATTCGATGATAGCAAAAATGCATTTTTTTTCATTACTCTTGATTTCAACCACCCAAATAGCCACGTTGAATGCAAGCGATCCAAAGAGACTTACCCGAGATAAAATATTTTCTAAGGATTCTGTAAGGGACCTTTTGGCTTTGCTCCTGAGCACGTCAAGCTTGAAGCGAGTTGTGTTGTTCGGCATTTCGTTTCCCAGGGCTTCTACAGAAGATTGCGTGGCCTAGGGGGGGTTAAGATCACAAATGCATTTGAAAAGAAAATAACGATAAATCAACAGGGACTCCTTCCCCCCAAAACCAAATTTATTTGTGTTTTGATTACATTTTCCCACCCTTTTCTCCCAGTGGATATTTCCGTAGTTAGGGGGAAAAAAGAAATAAAAGAGCTGATGAAAAATGAAAAAGACTTCACAAAATCCTCCAGATACGTTAACTAGTCCTTATTTGGTCATTTGCTTGGCAACCGTTTAGCCTAGTTATACAATCAGCAGCAGCATACAAAATAAAGAATAGAAATAATTTGGGGAGAAATTATAAATATTAAACGTTAAATTTAATATCTTAATGGGAAACTAAACACTGGGGAAAATTAACCAGGACATTGATTGTCTAAAAAGATTGAATGTTAAAATAACTAGGATATGTATAAACTAAAAATGATTGATCAATGTAAGAAAGTTATTTTTATTTAATCGATATAATAAGAATTGTATGAATTTAAATATGAGACAGTAAAAACCAAGGGGAAAAGAAATATTTAATGTAATAGTTTGTGATCTGTACTAAAGATATTTGTATGTTATTGAATTATTGACCAACTCAGCCGCCACATTGCTTTTCAAACATTTAAATGTGTAACTAGAAAATCAATAAAATTTTCTTAAAAAAAAAAGGGGGGGGGGCATCTTAAGAAAACTTAGCCAATCGGAGATCAAATGCCAAACCATTTTAATTCTGAACTGGCATTACACATCTAATTCAAAATGTAAGGTGCTATTTAGTTTTCAGTAAAAAATTTTTAACCCAAAATGATAGCTTAAAAAAAAAAAGCAGTTTGATAGCAGGCAAACATAGATCTTTATTAAAAACAAACAAAATTTCAAATATGAGCAAACACCACTTCAGTTTTGCTGGTGAGATGAGTAAACAAAAGGAAGTCGCCATTTTGGGTTTAATTTATTTTTTTCTATGACTCAGAGACACAGTGTATTGTATTTGCTTCCTCTTAACCCTGCATTTCTCAAAGCTGGTTTAAAAATCTGGGTGATTCTCACCTGATTTGAGCCACCCTCATAAACGTCTCCCAGCTCTATATCCAACTTTTTGTATTTGCAAGATCATGGGGGCGCTGCAATTTTCAAATTTCTATTTCCTCAAAAGTTGTAGCCCTCCCCCATTTTTAAAAATAAAAAAATAAAAAATGGAGTCCTACGCGATCGCTGTTAGAAAACATTTCCCCCATTTTGTCTTTCGAAAGAAATGTCGGAAAAAGAAAACGGCAGACCTGTTTAACGTCCCCCAGGTGAACGTGATCCTTCTGTTTTTCTTCATACATGCTTCTCAGGATAGACACGATTAGTTCATTCTCCTTCTGTTCATTTCTTGGCCTTATTTTCTGCACGAAAGAGGATTTTTGCATCACAAAATAGCTGCAAATACAGGCAGTCTTCAATTTAGTGACCGTTCACAGTTACGACGGCACTGAAAAAACTGGCTTAGGACCATTTTTTCACACTGACGACCGTGGCAGCGTTCCCCACGGTCACGTGATCAAAATTCAGACGCTTGGCAACTGACTCGTATTTACGACGGTCGCAGTGTCCCGGGGGTCAAGCAAAGTCCATGGTGGGGGGAGCCAAATTCACTTAATAATTGTGTCACTAACGTAACAATTATGTGTGACTCACTTAACAACTGTGGCTTACAGGTCATAAAATGGGGCAAGCCTCACTTAACAAATGGTTCACTTAGGAACAGAGAATTTGGGCTCAGTTGTGACCATAAGTTGAGAACCACCTATAACATAATTGACTTGGCTGTGTCAATTTCACAATACATAGCTGGAGTTATGAAACAATTTATTTTAATTAGCTTTCTATCCTGTCATTCAGAGAAGGGAATAATCCTGGCTTTTAAAGGCCATGTTTATTTGGCTGATTTGAAAAAACTTATAACCTTCCTATAACCTTATTTCTAGTTTTTTTTCAACCTCATCTCTGGGCCATCAATTCTACAAAAAATTAGAATAGAATAGAATAGAATAGATGAAGAATAGAATAGAATAGAATAGAATAGATGAAGAATAGAATAGAATAGAATAGAATAGAATAGAATAGAATAGAATAGATGAAGAATAGAATAGAATAGAATAGAATAAATGAAGAATAGAATAGAATAGAATAGAATAGAATAGAATAGGAATAGAATAAATGAAGAATAAAATAGAAGTAGGGTAGAATAAATGAAGAATAGAATAGAATAGAAGTAGAGTAGAATAAATGAAGAATATAATAGAATAGATGAAGAATAGAATAGAATAGAAGTAGTAAAATAAATGAATAGAATAGAAGTAAATGAAGAATAAAATAGAATAGAATAGAAGGAATGAAGAATAGAACAGAATAGAATAGAATAGAATAGATGAAGAATAGAATAGGATAGAATAAATGAAGAATAGAATAGAATAGAATAGAATAGAATAGAATAGAATAGAATAGAATAGAATAGGAATAGAATAAATGAAGTAAATAGAAGTAAATGAAGAATAAAATAGAATAGAATAGAAGGAATGAAGAATAGAACAGAACAGAATAGAATAGAATAGAATAGAATAGAATAGAATAGAATAGAAGTAGGGAAGAATAGAATAGAATAGAATAGAATAGAATAGAATAGAATAGAATAAATGAAGAATAGAATAGAAGTAGAGTAGAATAAATGAAGAATAGAATAGAATAGAATAGAATAGAATAGAATAGAATAGAATAGAATAGAATAGAATAGAATAGAAGGAATGAAGAATAGAATAGAATAGAATAGAATAGAATAGAATAGAATAGAATAGAATAGAATAGAATAGAGCTGGAAGGGACCTTGGAGGTCTTCTAGTCCAGCCCCCCAATCCAATATAAAGCAAAATGTTTTTTGGACCATTTTTTTCCCCTTTCAAAAACTATAAATCTATTTCGAAGTAAACAAACACACGTACGGGCAAGTCTCAGATGACGTAGTAAGAAAAGCACGGCTGACCTTGCTGAATTCTATCATCAGCCAATGGTGTCTAATGCTGGGCAAGCAATTTCCACAAATTTAATGCAGCTCCTGCTAAGAGGCACAAACTAAGGGCACAACTTAGAAAATGTATTTTTCCTCCACAGGGAAGGAAAAACAACAACAACACCGGCAAATTACCTGAACTTCCTCAAAGATGGAGGCTTGCTCTTGGTTATTCAGTGCTGTTAAATGTTTTTGCAGTTCCAACTTAATTTTAGAAGGATGCGTCCCTAACAAATAAAACAGATCAACATTATTACATTGCTCAAGTCGCCATTTTTACACCCTAAAAAAAACAACCTTTTTTTTTGCTCCCGATTATTTATATATTTATATTTGTTTTCTGAAGTTTTTGCTGGTGTTTGTATGTAGGTCTTTGGTTATTCGGGTTTTCTCCCACATAAAATTGGAAGTATCTTTGTCGAAACGTTGCCAAGACACTTCCAATTTTACGCGGGAGAAAACCCGAATAACCAAAGACCTATATATATACTGTATATATATATAGGCTAACTCTCAAAGGCATCAAAGAAAACAAATAGATCAGTGATGGCGAACCTTTTAGAGACTGAGTGCCCAAACTGCAACCCAAAACTCACTTATGCATCGTTGGGTGCCGGGTGGGTGTGGCCCATTGGGTGGCCATGGCTGCGGTGGTAACGGCAGACTGGGTGGGACTAAAAAGTTCAATCAATAATTCCAACTTTGCAAGATCTTCTTTTTTCCCACGAGAAGTTGAAAGTGACTGATTGATTGAACCTTTTTTTTTTTTTTTGCACACGGCGGCGGAGGCCTAAAGCGAAAAGGTTTTATAAAACCCAGCTGAAGGCCTAGGACTGGGGCGATGGCACGCATGCCCACAGAGAGGGCTCTGAGTGCCGCCTCTGGCACCCGTGCCATAGGTTTGCCACCACTGACATAGATCAATCCAGATAATTATTACCTTCTATCTTTTCACAAAGCTTATGAAGAATTTGCATCGGACACCCGTCGCAGAATTGAAGCTGGGCTTTGAAATTTTGCTGGATGGCCGCCACGCTGAAAGCTTGCTTCAGGGTCATCATGATCTCATCCACCTAAATGAGAGTGGGGGGGGAAGAAAAAAAAATCAAAGTTGTGGACTTTCCAAAGTTGTGGTTCTACTCCTGCGATGACAAGAACCAAGTTTGAGAGAGAGAGAGAGAGAGAGCGCAAGGCCATCACCATTATTTAAGCACGTATTGTCCTTTTTTGCACTTTAAGCAATTTATAAACCGGAAGACTGCGACAATAAAGTACAGTCAATAAAAATAAATTCAATCACATCAACAGCCCCCAAACTGTAAAAGAGCAGCATTCGTAGGTTACAACACCGGGACCACAAATTTGTTCTAGGTGGGGAGAAAAGGAAGAAGAAAGCCTTGTAGAAAAATTGGCATTACCACATTGGATTTAAATTGGACTTTATAGAGTTCCTAATCTGATCGACGACTTCTTAAAAAGTTCTCCTTTAATTGTAGCATCCAAACCCAAGGAGGTGAAGTTTCAGGTACAGGGCTGATTCTGCTTTGAAGAAGCTATCTTTAACTCTTTAAAATGAAATTGAT